>NC_062577.1:44439469-44742500 GCF_022837055.1 Prionailurus viverrinus
CATTGGACCAAAGGTGAAATGTGTCACCTTTTGAAAGACATGTAGAATGTGTCTGTAGAATGCACTGGGAAGTTCTGATGAACTGATAGGGGACTGGGAAATAGGGAAGAGTAAATGTTCTATGTGAACAGCTCTGCTGCTTACCTAGGTTGCAAGAAACAATAAAAGTGACCAAATCAGGCTCAAAGCACAGCTGAAATTTGCTGTTTATAGACTCAGGGAGAGTAATTTAGAGGAAATATTTTGAAGCCCAAAAGAAGGAGGGATATATTGATGACACAAGATCCCAAACAAGACTCCCCTGTGAGTGAGTGAGTGTGTATGTGTGTGTGTGTGTGTGTGTGTGTGTGTGTGTGTGTGTGAAGAGGCATTAATGTTTTAAACTGCAATATTCAGTCTCAATTAAGTATCTTTAAATTGAAAGTTTCAGATATTAAAGAGTATCCCTAGACCATAATAGCTACTCAACAGTTACTTTTCAAATAAGGTAATGAATCATCCTGTTAAGTTAAAAAGAGGTTTAATAACCAATATTTTCTAGTACTGCTGTACACAAGAAATCAGAACTTCTTCAGAGCTTGGAAAGATTTTTCAAAGCTTGCCAAGAAAAGAAATCAAAATTCTTATGGTAATTATCATTTATTCCAATGTATCTTAATCGTATTTTTTTTAAAAACAAGCTAAAATACCTAGTGAAATAAGGATCTCTAGAACGACATATATGTTGGCATATGTACTAAAATTTTATACTCTTTCCAACACAAAGGGGATATTTGAATTCTTTAAGGCATTAACCAACTTTGTTAGGCTTCTCAATAAAAATATACTGTTCATCTATCATTTAATTAACTTAAAAATTATTTTTAAATTATTTTTTAAAAGGAACACCACTTATTCTACCCTACTTTCTCTTCCAAAAGGCAATAACTACTAATAATTTTTGTGTCATTCCTGAAAACTGTAGAAAATATTTTAGGATACCTAAATCAGATAAACCTAAGCAGACAGAGTTATGCCATTTTAACTTAAGAATATAATTTATATACTTTTCTGTACCTTCCATACAAAGTCTTCAAAAAATAAAGAAATATAGGTTAAAAATGAGAAATAAAAATGTTTCTCAAATATCCATACTATATTGATTTTTAGGTCTAATTGATATTATTTTTTATACAGAAGTAAATACATACTCATTACTTTAAACTATTTGCCAGCCCTGGTTATATGTCACTAAGAGTCACTATCCAGGATTCTTTATATCTTTTTATATGATATACATCCAGTAAGATGCTATATGGATTCAATAAACAAAAATAGAGGCTGTATGCTATGTGAATCAACATATCAGTGTATAGTATCAGTAACTAATAAAATTCACTTTAGGGGCACCTACGTGGCTCAGCTGGTAAGCGTCTGACTCGACCTCTCAGCTTGGATTATGATCTTGCAGTTTGTGAGATCAAGCCCAGTGTCGGGCTCCAGGCTGACAGTGAAGAGCCTGCTTGGATTCTCTACCTTCCTCTCTCTCTCTGCCTCTCCACCACGTTCTCACTCTCTCTTTCTCTCAATATAAACAAAATTTTAAAAATTCACTTTAAATCCTAATAAGAAAAGACATTTCACCCGGACTAACTGAAGAAGCTATACTTCATCCATGCTTGTAATCTTAGTGTCTTAATTAGTATCTAAGATATCTTTGGCACTTGCAAGTTAGTGAAGAATTTATGAGGGAATTAATAAGTAAATTAATTAATAAGTTACTAGTTAATGAATAGTCATATAAATCAATCCTTTATCTAGGAACAGTAAATGGCATTTATGAAGCACTGTGGTTAGGCACCATAGAACTACAGATAACTATAGTATCTGTATTTTCTAATATTGTTGATTACTAGTTCTTTTTTGGATTTTTGTGAAAATATACTTGCATATAAAGATGACTTTCACCATTGGATATACACATTTTCCCCTGATTTATAAATAGGGCTACTTTTCTATACATCATGCATTGAATGCTTTCGAAAAGATTTGGAAGTAATAAACAATGCAAGAGAATTATATAATCATTGCTACTGTAAAGCAATATATTATTAGTCTGTGTAGAAAATGTCATCAGACACAATTTAGGATTCATATATAAGAACCATGAGATAAAAGTTTTATGGCAGAGTTCAGAAGAATGCTTAATTTTAGAATGACTTAGTGATTTTTTAAAATAAATTATTTAAAATTGGGAGAGTGTATTAAAAACATGAAGAAGTTTAGAAATCTCATTACTAAAAATAAATTCTCTATTGACTTTGAGATGAAAATACAAGGAAGAAATTACCCATATGAAAGTTAATTTAATTTTTATTTAATGTTTAACATTTTTCACATATCATTCAGGAACTCTATGTTAATATTCCTTCTTTCAAACTTTCAAATACGTACAGGAAATTCACTGGAAATAAATTCCAAGTTTTCAATCAGAAGTAGTTTTTTTTTTAACTGAACCAAGAAAGATTGTAGAATACATTGCTCTGGTGTGGTAGCCTAATCTGTTGAAACACAGCTCTGCCTGTCACAAATGTCCTCATTAACGATAGGGCAACTGCTTTGTGTACTTCAGATAAGATGCACAAGGAAACAAATTAACAAAACCTGCAATTATGTCAAATTGATAGTTTCCAACTAAACAAAATATTGCAACATTTGTACAATTATTTATTAATAATTTATTATTTATATTCAAAGTTTTCTTATCTTGACTTTATCTAAAGAAAGTGATGACATCATGGCTATTCTTCTCTATTTAGAGCCCTGAACCTACTAGCAATAATCTAACAAGAGAAAACCTATTCTACCATTTGTAACTTTAGAAATATCTCTTGGGAAAGATCTGGCTAAAAATTTCAGGAGAATTATTTTCAAATGTGCCAGAAAACTTCTCAACAACATTCCCTTTGAATTCTGTGAAAAGTTTCAGAAACTAGATAATATCTAGGTGAGTCCTTCTAGGATACTCTTCCCTATTGCCATTGGCCACTTCCTGAAATGCAAACATCTTCCAATCCACTCCAGTCACCTGTTTTTTTTTCCCCCTTACATTTCTACTTGTTACTGTGCCCTGAATTTTGTATGCCTATATTCACACCACCACTTTCCTGTGTGACCACACATGGTTTTAGATATTTAACCACTTCACAGAATCCTCCTTCCACCTCTAAATCCTAACCTGAATTGCACTAATTTTCCTCAAGTATACTTCTTCCTTTGAGGGAAGGCCACACATCCACAAACTTACCTTAAAGATACCTAGGGTAAGGGGTTGAATTGTGTACCCCCTCAAAAAAGATATATCAACTCACAATCCCAGAATATGACCTTTTTGGAATTAGGGTCTTTCCACTTGTATTTAAAGATTATAAAATGAGGTGACCCTGGGTTAGAGTGAACCCTAAGTTTAATAGCAGATGTCCATAGACAAAACAGAAAAGAAGACCCAAAGACACAGTAATGAAGGCCATGTGAAAATGAGACAGAAATTGGAGTTATGCAATAAGCCGAAAAAGGAGCTACCAAAAGCTGGAAGACACAAAGGATTATCTCCTAGAGCATGGTCCTGCTGAGTTTAATTTTGGACTTCTGGTGTCCATAACTATGAGAATACACTTCTGTCATTCTGAAGTTTGCCAAATTGCCAATTTGAGCCAGTTTGTTATGGTAGCTATAGGAAACCATTACAAAAAGGTAGAATCAGTGCTATTCTAAAAATTCTAAAAATAATATTAAAATATTTATTAAACTCCTATTATGAATTTTTTGTGAGTTCCGTATGATACCTTGTGTAACTATGACCTTCACCCTTTCGGCTTTATGCTACTCATCTATTTAACTCTCTAATCAAAGGTAAATCCCTATAGTCACTCTTTTGGCATCTTCCTCGATACATCATCCCTTTCGTCTTTCTTATTTGTTTGTTTGTTTATTTTGAGAGAGAGTATGTGTGTACTAGAGAGGGGCAGAGAGAGGGAGAGAGAATCCCAAGCAGGCTCTGCACTGTCAGCGCAGAGCAAAACACAGGGCTTGATCTCACAAACCATCATATAATGACCTGAGATCAAATCAAGAGTCAGACGCTTAACTGACTGAGCCACCCTGGCACTCCTATTCTTTGTTTCCAAGCTACAAACCGCTTGCCTTGGATCAGGGATCGACAAAGTGGGGCAGAAGAAAAAACACATTCATGTTTCTTAACTTCAGTGGTTTGTTTAGTGCTCAATAATAACTCTATTTCTGAGCTGTACACTTTTAGCCTGTATCTTAGCTCTCTATAGAAAAATTCATTCAATCTCCACGCTTGCTCATATCTCTAAATACACCTCTATGTTTGCTCTTACTTCATTTCTTTCTGCATTCTCTGAGAACTAGATGTGCTATTACAGTTCAAGTTTAATTTTCCCACCTAAGTGTTGATCCAATCTCCTGTCATGTCTGACCAGAAATTAACACATTTAATTATTTGGTCCTCCCTCTTCCCTGAATTTGCAACATCTACTATTTATTTTTTCAAAAGCATATCTATCATTTTGTTTACATGTGCTTTCCTTAGCTTTTCCACAAGAACACAAAAACAAGAAAACAAAACCTGCCTTTCCTTTTAGCCCCCACCCCCCAAAACTGTAGGAGGAGATTATGCCACTTATGTCCTTCCATACTTAAATTTTACTTGTGCTTTCTATTACATTAGAATTCTTCTGGAAAAGGCTCTTCTAATGTTATTTAGTAATTTAGAAAACTTTTTAAAATTTAAATGTGTATCTTTGATAAAGCTCTAACTCATACGTGACTACACCCCCTCGTTTCTTTCATAACATCTTTGCAAATATCCTAGCATTCACTAAATGTTCCCCTGTACATTTTCAGCTTACAAATACCCATTTTTTCAGGGCTCATTAATCTTCTTTTCTCATTCCAGCTGGAAGATATTTATCCACTGTCATAAATACAGTAGCTCCTAAAATATTACCCTTTTCACTCCTAAGCTCCAGAACAATATATTCATTTTTACACCAGATATATTAAATTCTCAGCGGTTATTTGTACCTGAATGCCACAAGGTTACCACCAACTCAACAATATGCAGCTAAATGTATTACATTTGCTTCTGCTATTAAAATTGTATATTCTGTATATCTCATTTCAAAGAACAGCATGATTGTCCCCTAAAACACCCAGACAGACACCTGGAGTGAGTCCTGTATCTTTATACTTCATCCACACTCTGAACCAAACATTACCCAAATTCTTCAGACTCACCTCCTAAATAGTTTCTAAATCTGTCTTTTTATTTTTATCAACATTTTGGTTACTTTAATTGCAGATTTTGTAATATTTTTAATTATGAAATAATCTCCTATTTTGTTTCCTTTTTCCCCTCAAGTTCTATCTTTTCTCCTCAAAATCTAATATGCATATTACTACTAACAGAGGGATCCTCTTCTAATGTAACCTTGACTTTAGTAATAATCTCTCTAATTACCTTTGAAAAATATTCTGTTTCTATGCAGTATTTTCAAATTCTATAGGAAGACAAGGCACTATATGTTGTGATTGACAGTTTCTCTGGCAGTCTTAGCCCTTACCACATACTTCCTGGCATCCTATAATCTAGTTATGAATATATATTTGTACTGCCCATGCATGCCATGCTTTTGCATTAACTAGGTCTCTTCCTCTGTAGTTATTGTCTATTTCTCATTTTTTACCAGTTGACATATCACAATTGTCACCTAGTTGATAGAGATTTTCAAGACATTTAAAAATATAATTAACCACTATTTTTCAACACATCTTACACAAAAATCCTCACATTCACTTATTAGTAAAGTCCTAGTCTTTGAATGGGATGTCCCTTTATATCATGTTCAATTTTGATTGATATGTAAAAGATTAGGCAATCTGAGAGTGACAGTTTTTTTTTTTTCATCAGCACTTTGAAAATATTATTCCATTATCTTCTGGCCATTATTAGTACAGTTGTAAAACCTACTGTCAGTCAAATGATTGCTTCTTTATGTGGTACTGTGTCTTTCTTCAGTTTTTCTTTTTTAAATGGAAATTTTACTTTATCTAAGAGCAGAAAGAATTATGAACCCCATACATCTCTCACCCAACTTTAAGAATTATAAACATCTTTCTAGTCTTTATTTTTTAATCTATGTTCTTCTGCTTTTGTTTTTTGTTTGTTTGGTTTGTTTTCATTTTTTCTATTTGGAGTAATTTCCAACATATTCCAGATAGTTTTTTATTTTTTTAATTTTACAAGTAAGTAATTGAATATATTTCACAAATGTCTGAGTTTTTGGTTTTGTTTTATAATAATCTCAATGACTTTATCCAATCTAACAAAAAACAATACTTTTACATATTTTAATGCCTATTCCATATTCAAAACTTTCTAGCTGACTAAAATGTCTTTCTACAGTTAATTAATCCAAATAGGGGAACCAAAACAAGACCCACAAAGTGTATTTGTATGTTATATCTCTTAAAACTTCTTCATCTGTACCAATTGTCTTTTTTTTTTTACATGTCATGCATTTGTTGAAGACACTGAATCACTATTACAGATACTTCCTGTATATATGTGATTGCTTCATAATAGAATCCTGAAATTTGTTACTCTTCTCATTTAAAAAAAATGCATGTATAATTAGCTCTAGAGACTTTCTTAGATAAAAGGATTTATTTACAAAAAATAATTCACGGGTGATTATCTGTATTCTCCCTGCATTAATGACTAATCACCATGTAAAGGTCTTGTCAGTGTGATTCAGCCATTATAAAATTTCTCATTAATCTTTCACTTGATTGTTGCATCATCCACTTACAATGGCTGACTAGCTCTATTATTCATTTAAAAGATATCTTTTTGTATTTATCATGAAGAGGAGTTTTTTCCCCCACTTATCATTAGTTTAGAAAAAAAGAGAATATAGGCTTAATTTTCTCTTATTAATTTTGAGAATAAGATACTGATTCTCTAGAATTCCAAATGGATTTTATATATTTTATATATTTAAATAAGTGAAATATTATTCATTTCATGCTCAAATTGTTCCATTCTTGGATAGTGAGAGTTTCCTCAAGTTTATTCCTCTGCCCTTTTGAACATAATCCCAGTAGCTTCTTGCTTTCTGGTACAAGATTCCTTGATTCTATGTGCATTTTTCAGCCTGATATCTGAAATCTTCCATTTTCTAACTCCATTTCTTTCAGGAAAAATGGCACTTAGAAACCGCAATCTGGGTGTTCGGGACACAAACTTTTTTTTTTTTTTTTTTTTTTTTGTAGAATATCATTTTCCAGCTATTTCAGTGGAGAGCTAAGAAATACATTTATTTCTAAAAGATAAAGTCATTTGAATTTTAAGATTACAGTGATTTACTTAAACTTTGAACATTTTTAACTCTGGTTTTTGTTTATTATGCTAAAAATCTTGGCTCTTAAAACATCATATTTTCTTGCTTGTTTTATGCTATAATATACATTTGATAATTTCAAATGGCAATAAAAATGATGATACTAAAATAAGACTCATGAATGATGTTTAACATTTCTTTGAATATCTATTTGTACTCTGCTAAGCTTTATAGTCACTATAAACATGTTTCAAAATCATTTGTTATAATTGGTTACGTTGCCAACTTGATATAAATCTAGTCCTGGTTCATCTTCAAGTTTTAGAATTGTTTTTCTTTTTCCTATAATATTGCTTTCTAAAATATGTAAACTACTTACATTCTTTCAAAGTATAAGTAATAAAACAAGGTAAATGTATAGAAGCTTTGCTTTCTTCTTTGCCCCTCTTCATTCTATCCTATTTATTCCCTCTTCAATGCATAACTATTTCATTATATTTTGTTTTTTTGTTTTATTGGTTCTTTCTGGAATGAAAAAAAAATTTTTTTCAAGCTTACCTTGGTAGAAGAGATACTAGAAATGTGATTTCTATGTCAAATAATTGTATGATTTTATTTTTCTTGGTATTTTTATGTCTCCTTGTCTTTGGAGTTCTTTGGCTTCGGTACTGTCTTGAGTTTTAAATTTATTTGTGTAACTACTCCTTACTGGACAGAGTTAACCAATTGTAACTTAAATATTTCAACATTTTTTGAGGCGCCTGGCTGGCTCAGTCAGGAGAGTGTGCTACTCTTGATCTTAGGCCATGAATTTGAGCCCCATATTGAGCATAGAGCTTATACTAAAAAAAATACAAAAACAAAAAGATTTCATTTTCTATTTAAATATTATTAAACAATTTTTATCAATTCCTTAAATTAAGGGGTTAAAAGTATATTAAAAATCGATATGAATTTTTTCCATCGAAATTTTAGTTTTGTTACACATTTTTTCATTTATATGAGAATGTTCGTTGGCAAGAAAGCCGTAAAGTACATTGTAAAGATTTTTTTCTTTACCTGTTAATATCTCGTTTTTATTTAATTTGTTTTTCTTTTTGCCTTTTGACCCATCACCCATTTGTCCTACTATGCCTCTCCCCCTACCCCACCACTGCCGACTCTCTGGCAACCACCACTCTGTTCCCTGTATGTATGTATGTATGTATATATATATATACATATATATATATATATATGTATATATATATAAAAGCATGGATTTGTTTGTTTTTGGATTCCACATGTAACAGTGATCATGTGGTATTTGTCTTTCTCTGTCTGACTTATTTAGCATTATACCCCTAGATCTATCCATGTTGTCACAGATGACAAGATTTTATTTTTTAAAGAATAAATAATATTCCATCGTACACATGCCACAATTTCTTTATCCATTTATTCTATAGATGTATAGTGAGGTTGTTTGCATAGCTTGGCTGTTGTAAATAATGCTGCAATGAGCATGGGGATACAGATATCTTTTCAAATTTTTATCTGCTTCAGATAAATATCTAGAAGTGTAATTGCTGGATTATATAGTAGTTCTATTTTCAATTTTTTGAAAACTCCATACTGTTTGCCAGAGTGGATACACCAATTTACATTCCCACCAACAGCGCACAAGGGTTCCTTTTCTCCACATACTAACCAACACTTGTTATTTCCAGTCTTTTTGATAATAGCCAGTCTAACAGGTGTAAGGAGATAACCTCATTGTGGTTTTGATTTGCATTTCCCCGATGACCAGTGATATTGAGTATATTTTAATATGTCTGTTGCTCATCTGTAAGTCTTCTTCAGGGAAAAAAAATGTCTACTCAGATCTTACAGTTTTTTAATCAGATATTTTTTTATTTTATGCTATTGAGTACTATCAGTCTTTATATATTTTGGATATTAACCCTTTATTAGCTATATGATTTTAAATATTTTTTCCCATTATATTACTTTTTAATTTTGTTGATGGCTTCTTTTGCTATGCAGAAGCTTTTTAGTTTCATATAATATCACATGGTTATTTTTGCTTTTATTTTCATTTTTGGTGTCTGATCCAAAAACTCATCAACAAAACCTATGTCAAGAAGCTTATGACCAGGGATCCTGGGAAAATGGCGGCGTAGGAGGACACTGGACTCACCGCGCGTCCTGCTGATCACTTAGATTCCACCTACACCTGTGTAAATAACCCAGAAAATCGCCAGAAGACTCGCAGAACGGAGTCTCTGGAGCCAAGCGCAGACGAGAGGCCCACAGAAGAGGGTAGGAAGGGCAGAGAGGCGGTGCCCCCTCCACGGACTGGCGGGAGGGAGTTGGGGCGGAGGGGCAGCCTGCCAGCCAAGCAGAGCCCCTGAGTCTGGCTGGCAAAAGCTGAGGGGCTTTGTGTGTTCTGACAGCAAGCAGGACTTGACATCTGGAAGGTTATAAGCTAACAGCTCTGCTTGGAGAACGGGAGGGCTGGAGGACAACGAGAGGGAGAGTTGTTGAGGCCCAGACGACAGAGCTCAGCTTGGCGGAGAACAAAGGCGCTCACCAGCGCCATCTCCCTCGCCCATCCCCCAGCCAAAATCCCAAAGGGAACCAGTTCCTGCCAGAGAACTTGCTCGCACTGCGCAAACACCCAACACTGTGCTTCTGCGGATCCATCCCTCCCGCGGGTCTGACTCCTGCCCGGTGCCACAGGGCCCCTCTCGAAGCGGATCTCTGAAGGAAAAGCTAGCTGAGCCTACCCCTCCCGCCCCTGTGCACCTTGCTGATCGACCCCAGCTAATACGCCAGATCCCCAGCACCACAAGCCTGGCAGTGTGCAAGTAGCCCAGACAGGCCACGCAACCCCACAGTGAATCCTGCCCCTAGGAGAGGGGAAGAGAAGGCACACACCAGTCTGACTGTGCGCCAGTGGTGGGCTGGGGGCAGACATCAGGTTGGACTGAGGCCCCGCCCACCAACGCAAGTTATTCAAAACAGCACAGGGGAAGTGCCCCACAGTCCTGCACCACTCCAGAGACTATCCAAAATGACGAAACGGAAGAATTCCCCTCAGAAAAACGTCCAGGAAATAACAACAGCTAACGAACTGATCAAAAATGATTTAAACAATATAACAGAAAGTGAATTTAGAATGATAGTCATAAAATTAATCGCTGGGCTTGAAAACAGTATAAAGGACAGCAGAGAATCTCTTGCTACAGAGATCAAGGGACTAAGGAACAGCCAGGAGGAGCTAAACAATGCTATCAATGAACTGCAAAATAAAATGGAGACAACTACGGCTCAGATTGAAGAGGCAGAGGAGAGAATAGGTGAACTAGAAGATAAAATTATGGAAAAAGAAGAAGCTGAGAAAAAGAGAGATAAAAAAATCCAGGAGTATGAGGGGAAAATTAGAGAACTAAGTGATGCACTAAAGAGAAATAATATACGCATAATTGGTATTCCAGAGGAGGAAGAGAGAGGGAAAGGTGTTGAAGGTGTACTTGAAGAAATAATAGCTGAGAACTTCCCGGATCTGGGGAAGGAAAAAGGCATTGAAATCCAAGAGGCACAGAGAACTCCCTTCAGACATAACTTGAATCGATCTTCTGCACGACATATTATACTGAAACTGGCAAAATACAAAGATAAAGAGAAAATTCTGAAAGCACCTAGAGATAAACGTGCTCTAACATATAAAGGGAGACCTATAAGACTCGTGACTGATCTCTCTTTTGAAACTTGGCAGGCCAGAAAGGAATGACAGGAGATCTTTAATGTGATGAACAGAAAAAATATGCAGCTGAGAATCCTTTATCCAGCAAGTCTGTCATTTAGAATAGAGGAGAGATAAAGGTCTTCCCAAACAAACAAAAACTGAAGGAATTCGTCACCACTAAACCAGCCCTACAAGAGATCCTAAGGGGGATCCTGTGAGACAAAGTACCAGAGACATCACTACAAGCATAAATCATACAGACATCACAATGACTCTAAACCCATATCTTTCTATAACACTGAATTAAATGGACTAAATGCGCCAACCAAAAGACAGAGGGTATCAGAATGGATAAAAAAACAAGACCCATCTATTTGCTGTCTACAAGAGACTCATTTAAACCTGAGGACACCTTTAGATTGAGAGGGAGGGGATGGAGAACTATTTATCATGCCACTGGAAGTCAAAAGAGAGCTGGAGTAGCCATACTTACATAAAACAAACTAGACTTTAAATTAAAGGCTGTAACAAGAGATGAAGAAGGGCATTATATAATAATCACAGGGTCTATCCATCAGGAAGAGCTAACAATTATAAATGTCTATGCGCCGAATACAGGAGCCCCCAAATATATAAAACAATTACTCACAAACATAAGCAATCTTATTGATAAGAATGTGGTAATTGCAGGGGACCTTAACACTCCACTTACAGAAATGGATAGATCATCTAGACTCATGGTCAATAAAGAAACAAGGGCCCTGAATGAGACATTGGATCAGATGGACTTGACAGATATATTTAGAACTCTGCATCCCAAGCAACAGAATATACTTTCTTCTCGAGTACACATGGAACATTCTCCAAGATAGATCACATACTGGGTCACAAAACAGCCCTTCATAAGTATACAAGAATTGAAATCATACCATGCATACTTTCAGATCACAATGCTATGAAGCTTGAAATCAACTACAGGAAAAAGTCTGGAAAACCTCCAAAAGCATGTAGGTTAAAGAACACCCTACTAAAGAATGAATGGGTCAACCAGGCAATTAGAGAAGAAATTAAAAAATATATGGAAACAAATGAAAATGAAAATACAACAATCCAAACGCTTTGGGATGCAGTGAAGGCAGTCCTGAGAAGAAAATACATTGAAATCCAGGTCTATCTCAAGAAACAAGAAAAATCCCAATACAAAATCTAACAGCACACCTAAAGGAACTAGAAGCAGAACAGCAAAGGCAGCCTAAGCCCAGCAGAAGAAGAGAAATAACAAAGATCAGAGAAGAAATAAACAATATAGAATCTAAAAAAACTGTAGAGCAGATCAACAAAACCAAGAGTTGGTTTTTTGAAAAAATAAACAAAATTGATAAACCTCTAGCCAGGCTTCTCAAAAAGAAAAGGGAGATGACCCAAAGAGATAAAATCATGAATGAAAATGGAATTATTACAACCAATCCCTCAGAGATACAAGCAATTATCAGGGAATACTGTGAAAAATTATATGCCAACAAACTGGACAGCCTGGAGGAAATGGACCAATTCCTAAACACCCACACCCTTCCAAAACTCAATCAGGAGGAAATAGAAAGCTTGAACAGACCCATAACCAGCGAAGAAATTGAATCAGTCATCAAAAATCTCCCAACAAATAAGAGTCCAGGACCAGATGGCTTCCCAGGGGAGTTCTACCGGACGTTTAAAGCAGAGATAATACCTATCCTTCTCAAGCTATTCCAAAAAATAGAAAGGGAAGGAAAACTTCCAGACTCATTCTATGAAGACAGATTGCTTTGATTCCTAAATCAGAGACCCAGTAAAAAAAGAAAACTACAGGCCAATATCCCTGATGAATATGGATGCAAAAATTCTCAATAAGATACTAGCAAATCGAATTCAACAGCATATAAAAAGAATTATTCACCATGATCAAGTGGGATTCATTCCTGGGATTCAGGGCTGGTTCAACATTCGCAAATCAATCAATGTGATACATCACATTAATAAAAGAAAAGATAAGAACCATATGATCCTGTCAATCGATGCAGAAAAGGCCTTTGACAAAATTCAGCAATGTTTCTTAATAAAAACCCTCGAGAAAGTCAGGATAGAAGGACATACTTAAAGATCATAAAAGCCATTTATGAAAAGCCCACAGCTAACATCATCCTCAACGGGGAAAAACTGACAGCTTTTTCCCTGAGATCAGGAACACGACAGGGATGCCCACTCTCACCGCTGTTGTTTAACATAGTGTTGGAATTTCTAGCATCAGCAATCAGACAACAAAAGGAAATCAAAGGCATCAAAATTGGAAAGATGTAGTTAAGCTTTCACTTTTTGCAGATGACATGATATTATACATGGAAAATCCGATAGACTCCACCAGAAGTCTGCTAGAACTGATACATGAATTTAGCAACGTTGCAGGATACAAAATCAATGTACAGAAATCGGTTGCATTCTTAGACACTAACAATGAAGCAACAGAAAGACAAATAAAGAAACTGATCCCATTCACAATTGCACCAAGAACCATAAAATACCTAGGGATAAATTTAACCAAAGATGTAAAAGATCTGTATGCTGAAAACTATAGAAAGCTCATGAAGGAAATTGAGGAAGATATAAAGAAATGGAAAAACATTCCGTGCTCATGGATTGGAAGAATAAATATTGTCAAAATGTCAATATTACCTAAAGCTATCTACACATTCAATGCAATCCCAATCAAAATTGCACGAGCATTCTTCTCAAAACTAGAACAAGCAATCCTAAAATTCATATGGAACCACAAAAGGCCCCGAATAGCCAAAGTAATATTGAAGAAGACCAAAGCAGGAGGCATCACAATCCCAGACTTTAGCCTCTACTACAAAGCTGTCATCATCAAGACAGCATGGTATTGGCACAAAAACAGACACATAGACCCATGGAATAGAATAGAAACCCCAGAACTAGACCCACAAACGTATGGCCAACTCATCTTTGACAAAGCAGGAAAGCACATGCAATGGAAAAAAGACAGTCTCGTTAACAAATGGTGCTGGGAGAACTGGACAGCAACATGCAGAAGATTGAAACTAGACCACTTTCTCACGCCATTCACAAAAATAAACTCAAAATGGATAAAGGACCTAAATGTGAGACAGGAAACCATCAAAACCCTAGAGGAGAAAGCAGGAAAAGACCTCTCTGACCTCAGCCGTAGCAATTTCTTACTTGACACATCCCCAAAGGCAAGGGAATTAAAAGCAAAAATGAACTACTGGGACCTTATGAAGATAAAAAGCCTCTGCACAGCAAAGGAAACAACCAACAAAACTAAAAGGCAACCAACGGAATGGGAAAAGATATTCGCAAATGACCTATCGGACAAAGGGCTAGTATCCAAAATCTATAAAGAGCTCACCAAACTCCACACCCGAAAAACAAATAACCCAGTGAAGAAATGGGCAGAAAACATGAATAGACATTTCTCTAAAGAAGACATCTGGATGGCCAACAGGCACATGAAAGGATGCTCAATGTCGCTCCTCATCAGGGAAATACAAATCAAAACCACACTCACATATCACCTCACACCAGTCAGAGTGGCCAAAATGAACAAATCAGGAGACTATAGATGCTGGCGAGGATGTGGAGAAACGGGAACCCTCTTGCACTGTTGGTGGGAATGCAAATTGGTGCAGCCGCTCTGGAAAGCAGTGTGGAGGTTCCTCAGAAAATTAAAAATAGACCTACCCTATGACCCAGCAATAGCACTGCTAGGAAGTTATCCAAGGGATACAGGAGTACTGATGCGTAGGGGCACTTGTACCCCAATGTTTATAGCAGCACTCTCAACAATAGCCAAATTATGGAAAGACCCTAAATGTCCATCAACTGATGAATGGATAAAGAAATTGTGGTTTATATACACAATGGAGTACTATGTGGCAATGAGAAAGAATGAAATATGGCCCTTTGTAGCAACGTGGATGTAACTGGAGAGTGTGATGCTAAGTGAAATAAGCCATACAGAGAAAGACAGATACCATATGGTTTCACTCTTATGTGGATCCTGAGAAACTTAACAGAAACCCATGGGGGAGGGGAAGGGGAAAAAAAAGAGTTTAAAGTGGGAGAGAGCCAAAGCATAAGAGACTCTTAAAAACTGAGAACAAACTGAGGGTTGATGGAAGGGTGGGAGGGAGGGGAGGGTGGGTGATGGGTATTGAGGAGGGCACCCTTTTGGGATGAGTACTGGGTGTTGTATGGAAACCAATTTGACAATAAACTTCATATATTGAAAAAAAAAAGAAGCTTATGACCTATGTTTTCTTCCAGTGTTATGGTTTCGGTCTTAATGTTCTGTTTTCCCAACACCATTTATTGAAAAGACCATCTTTTCCCCAATGTGTATTCTTAGCTATTTATCATTAATTAATTGACCATATAGGTGTGGCCTTATTTCTGGGGTCTCTATTCTGTTCCATTGATCTATGTGTACTAAGTATTTAATCCATTTTAAGTTAATTTTTATGAGTGGTGTGAGGCAGCATTCCAATTTGACGTCTCTACATGTAGTTATCCAATTTTGCCAGCATCAATTATTTAAGATACTGTCCTTTCTTGATTGTATATTCTTGGGTTACTTGTCAAATATTAGTAGATCAAATATGTCCAAGTTTATTTCTATTTTCTCCATTATCTTTCATTGGTCTGTACAGCTATTTTTATGCCAATACCATACTGTTTTAATTACTATTATTCTGTACTGGAGTTTTAAATTAGGGTGATGCCTTTAAGCTTTGTTCTTCCTTCTCAAAATTGCATTGGCTATTCAGGGAATTTGTGCTTCTGTAGAAATTTTAGGACTATCTGTCCTAGTTCTATAAAAAAATGCCATTTGAATTTTGATAGGACGTACACTGAATCTGCAGATTACGTTAGGTAGTATGGACATTTTAGCAATATCAATTCTTCCAGTCTATGAGCAAGGAATATCTTTCTTTTACAATTTCTTTCCTTAATGTCTTAAAACTTTTGCTATACAAGACTTTTATCTTCTTGGTTAAATTTATGCCTAATTTGATGCAGTTGTAAATGAGGTTGCTTCCTTAGTTTCTCTTTAGATAATTCAATATTTGTGTAGAGAAATACAACAGATTTTTATGTAATGTAATACAGATTTTATGTAATTTTTTGTAACTTGCAACATTATTGAATTTGTTTATTAGTCTAACACTTTTTTGATGGAATCTCTAGTGTTTTCTATAAATAATATCATGTCACCTGCAAATAGTGGTAGTTTTATTTTTCCTTTCCAATTTGAATGTTTTCCCCCCATTTGCTGTGACTACAACTTCAAACACTACATTGGATAAAAGTGGCAAAAGTGAGCATCCTTGTTTTGTTTCTGATCTTACACAAAAGCTTTCAGCTTTTCACTACTATGTTAGCCATGAGGTTGTCCCATATGGCCTTATTATGTTTAGATACAGTCCCCCTATACCTGCTTTTTGAGGATTATTATCATAAATGGATGTTGAATTTTGCAACTGTCTTTTCTGCATTCATTGAGATGGTCATATGATTGGTTTACCCTTCATTTTGTTAATGTGACGTATCCCAGTGACTTATTTGTACATGATGCACCAGTGTTACATCACTGGAATACATCCCACTTGATCATGTTATATTTTTCTTTTAATATGTTGTTGAATTCAGTTTGCTAATATTTTGTGGAAACTTTTGCATCTATGTTCATAAGAGATTTTGGCCTATAATTTTCCTTTCCTGTGGTATCCTTGTCTGGTTTTGGTATCAGGGTAATGCTGGCTTTGTAAAACGAGTTTAGAAAAGTTGCCTACTCTTCTATTTTTTGGAGCAGTTTGAGACGAATTGGTATTAATTTTTTGAATATTTGGCAGAATTCACCAATGAAGCTCTCTGGGTCTGAACTTTTGTTTGTTAGGATGTTTTTAACTACTGAGTCAGTCTCCTTACTAGTAATCAGTCTACTCAGATTTTCTATTTCTTCATGATTCATCTTGGTAGGTTGTATGTTTCTAGGAATTTATCAATTTCTTCTAGATTTTCCAATTTGTTGGCATATAAATGTTCATACTTACTAGTTTCTTATGATCTTTTGTACTTCTGGGGTATGAGTTGTAACTTCTCTTTCATTTCTGATTTTACCTTTTTTAATTCTCTCTCTCTCTAAGTCTAGGTAAAGGTTTGTCATTTTTTTTCTCTTTTCCAAGAACTAGCTTTTAGTTTCATTGCCCTTTTTCTATTGTCTTTGCACTGTCGATTTCATTTGTTTCTCCTCTAATCTTTGTTATTCCCTTCCTTCTATTAACTTTGGGCTTTATTTGTTCTTCTTTTCCTAGTTCCTTGAGGTGTAAAGTTAGATGTTTTATTTGAGACTTTTCTTGTTTCTTGAGGTGGGTATTTATCACTATGATCTTTCCTTTAGAATTGCTGTTGCTGCATCCCATACATTTTGGCATATTTCCACTTTCACTTGTCTCAAGGTATTTTTTTAATTTCTCTTTTGACTTTTTTCTTTGACCCATTGGTTGTCCAAGTAGCATGTTATTTAATCTTACATATTTCTGAACTTTCCAGTTTTCTTCTTGTAATTGATTTCTAGTTTCATACACTTCTCATAAGAAAAAATGCTTGATATCATGTCATAGCTCTTAAATTTAAGAAGACTTTCTGTTGTATATGATACAACCTGTCCTAGAGAATGTTCCATGTGCACTTGAGAAACATGTATATTGTTGTTTTTTTTAAACAATGTTTATTTATTTTAGAAACAGAGTGCTAGCAGGAGAGGGGCAGGAGAGAGGGAGACACAGAATCTGAAGCAGGCTCCAGGCTCTGAGCTGTCAGCACAGAGCCCGACGCAGGGCTTCAACCCACAAACCATGAGATCATGACCTGAGCTGAAGTCGGATGCTAAACTGACTAAGCCACCCAGGCTGCTCTATTCTGTTACTTTTTAATGAGATGTTTTGTATATAGTAAAACTTTTGATTGTGAGTAACTTGTTCTATGAGTGTTCCTCAAGATGAGCAAACATTTCTAATAAATTTTAATTTCATAAACGAGCAATATAAGTAGTACGTGACACCAAACATCTCATGATCACAACTGAGCCAATGGTTCTTGAAATTCACTTTGATATAAAAGTGTTGGATTACAAGCATGTTTCTGGAATGACTTATGTTCACAAACCAAGGTTTTACTATATATCTGTTAAGGCCATTTGGTCTAACATGTTGTTTGCTCACCTACATTATCCTATTGAAATTCTCTCTGATCATCTATCCATTAATGTAAGTAGGGTATTAAAGTCCTCTAGGACCTCTAATAGGGTATTATTCACCTCTACATTTTCATTTCTACTACATTTGCATTTCTAGAATTTTTCTATAGTACTTTTTTCAAATATGTGTTTTTCCTTTTAAAACAATTTGTTTTATATGAGTCTAATATTTTACTTACCTCTTAATATTTTTACACACATATTTTAATGACTAATTGATTTGGAAATGTAAGTAATGCCTCTTAATGGAATGTCCTTTCAAAGCACAGAATCCTAGATATCTTCCTTAAATCTATTCTTGTAAATTCATATTAGGGCCTTGAGTGTAAGGGCAAAATTTCACTCACTGAGTCATCTCTTCTGACCCCATGTGGTAGATTCAAACTGACCTCCCAAAGAGTGCTCATTCCCGAAACCTATAAATGCTACCTTATATGGCAAAAACGGGTCTTCTCAGGTTAGATTAAATTAACGATCTTGAGATAGAGATATTATTCTGAATATATGACTGGTCCATAAATACAATCACAGATATTCTTATTTAGAAAAAAAAGATGGGGAGAGATTTTAGATACATAGAGGAGAAGGTGATGTGAAGACAGCAGAAAAAGATTTGAAGTCGTCTAGCCTTAAAGACTAGAGTAATGCAGCCACAATCCAAGGAAAGACAGCTCCCCCGCCAGAAGCTGGAGGAAGCAAGGAATAGATTCTCTCTTAGAGCCTCTGGAAGGAGCCAGCACTGCTGACAATTTGATTTTGACCCAATTATACTGATTTCAGACTTCTGGACTTCAAAACTGTACAAGAGTAAATGTGTGTTGTTTTAAGCCACAAAGTTTGTGGTAATTTATCACAGTAGCCATAGGAAACTAATGCTCCATGTGACAGACATTTCACTCAGTCTCTTTAAGAGGTCATAATGTAAAAGTCAATAACCAACACACTCCTCTGCCCTAAGTCTAGGAGTCACATGAAAATATCTCCACTCTATGATCAGATATACTCCACCTTCCATTATGTTCAGAAACACCAGACTTCTGCACCTTAGAGACTATTCATTCGGGGGTGAGAGAACAGACTTCCCTCTGACAAGCACTGTCACTCTGTATGAGAAATCTCTTGAATCTCCATAAATGTCTTGATGATGGTTAGAAGAATGACAAGAACTTTGACAATTTCTTCCAAAGGCTCCTCTGTGAATTTTCCTTATTTTCAATTCCTTGCCTTATTTCACTTTACCCAGACCAAACATTCTGGTGAGAGTCTGTGTATTTCCAGTGTCCTACACTCTAAGAAAAACAAATGTCCTGACCCACTTAGAAAATTACATGAATTCACACTACCCCAATATATACTCATGTTGCAGATAATGTTTGAGAGGAGTTAGCAGATTTTCAAAAATAAGATCCATTAATTTAGACTAACATTCTACTCCTTTAGACTTGTATTTTGTTACTTGGCTTTTAAAACTATTTTATGCACTTTTTAAAATGAGAATATTATAAAATACATGCTTAAGCTGTAGAAAAATCTGTTCATTTCATTTTAGTGCTATTAGTTTATCAGTTAAAGTTCTTGGTTTGATTTTTTCTATCTTATTTTAGATAAGGTTACTCATTACTCTTCATTTGCAAAAAAAGACTATGATTTATAACTCCCTATTTCCAGCTGCTATATTTTTATCTAAACACAAATGTGCATCATAGAGTGAATACTTACTCAAGTATATTTTTCACTACAGATAGGCATTTACATACTTGGCAAAGCTAAATTCATTTCTCAACGTTTTTTTCCTTCTTACATGATCTACATTTTAAGTGTTCATTGTCAGAAGGACTTTTACACTAAAATACAATCTTTTATGTTATATATCTACCAGGCTCTGCTTAAAAGGCTCATTGTCAAGTACAGTGATGAAGTAACAGCAAGCTTCAAGAAAAGCTTAAGAAACAGACATTTTTAAGCATTCAGTTGAGTTTTCTCACTTCATCTCATCAATAGTAGATATATTACTTTCTGAAAAGTAATAATAAAACACTGATAATATTGGGGAATAGCTATAATGTTAGGAATCACTTCTAATCATTAGCATCTGAAAATGGAATGAGGTAAGATTCATTTTGCTCTTTAATTCATAAGAGCAATCCAAGGAAAGATTTTAAAATATAATTGTGATGAATCCTTTACTAGAAAACAATTACTTTTCATCACCAAAGCCATAAGTCATTGTCCCTGAAGTGTGAGGGGAACAATATACCATCATTATTATGCTTAATTTTCCCCCTAGGTATAAATTTGGTATTGAACATAAGTATATAATTAAGGACTTAAAATTCAGAATCAGGATGTGTACTCAAAAAACAAGTTTAATGGAATCAATTTAATTTACCGCCCAAAAAGAAGTTGATAATTCAAAAATCACAAGTGTAAGATTAATAACAAACTGCCTCAGCTGCTATGCATGTACTATCTATGAGTCAGATCCTGAGGAAAATATGAGGACAAAACGAATCCCTGTTAGATAAGGAAGTATCTGTCTTCACCTATCCATCCTTCTAAATATCACTGGGCCGGGGTTGGGGGAGAAGACCATGAATTAACATAAATTCAAACCTGTGTTGCAAAGAAGGAAGGGTACTATCAGAAGGAACTGCCAAAAATATTAATTTTACACTCAGATGTGTGATTAGGGGTAGATGCTAGACTTGGGTGGTAGGACAAGAAAAGAAAACAAAAACAAACAAGTTAAAAAATGTGTTGATCCTGAGCACTGAATATTGATGTCACTGTTTGCACACAGGCTAGAGTCAAGAATATCAACTCTCTGAGGTGGGACATTTCTAAAACAGGTGGTGAGTCTAGAAAAATCAAACAGGGAACTTTGGCCTTCAATGAGCAGCTTTCTCTTCCTAGTCTTCCATCTGATGTACTCATGCAACTATCTAGTCAGGAATCCAAAAATTCTTACATACATCATCACTTGCTTTGATGATATGCACTCCAGCCACCATTACTGTGGAGTCCAGATATTCTAGCATAGGTAGAGAACTAAGAATCACCAGTCATAGAATGTCATTAGCTTGAAATTTTGAAAGGTTTCCCCAAAAACAGTTAATCGAATAGACAATAAAATTTTTAAATAAGGAAAACAGTATACAAAAATATGAGTATATTTATCTACAATCAAAGAACAGACTGACACAAATTTTTGATAAAGTTAAGACAAGTTCAAATGTAAACATAAATATTCTAAAAATTCAGTATTTAAAACTTAACAGCAGAAAAACACAGCTGAAGTTTGGCTTTGGGCATGAAGTTTGAAGCAAACATATTGTAAAAGGAGAGTATCATAGATTATAAAAACAGAGGGGCCCAAATTTAACTCATAGTAGTTTACAATTCAAATACAAAGAAAAAAGTAGACATTGGTAAAGTAATAATGGCATTAAATTAGATTTTTTTTGGCAGACAGTAAAAATAATAAAATAGACCATATACCTAAACTCAAAATGATAAAACGTAAGATACTAATAATGCAGAAAAAAATTATTAAAATTTCTCAAGAGAACACAAAACAGGTTAACTGTTAAATGAAAACCTGTCATATCAACCACTGATTTTGAGTACAGAAAACTTAGATAATGAAACAAAATCTTCATAGCTCTGAAGGGAAAACAATGTTTTGTTGTTGTTGTTGTTTGACAGAGAGAAAACAAGCAAGCAGGGGAGAGACGCAGAGGCAGACCTGAGCAGATCACGAGTCTGACGCTCAACCAACTGAGCCCCCCAGGCACCACAAAATGATTTTGAACATAGATTCTGTCCATGGTAAATAAATGCAAATACTCAAGTTTAAGGGCACAATAGAGATTTTCTTAAATGGAAGAACTTAAAGTACTGATAAAATAGAAAGTACTCATGTGAGAAAACACTGACAAATAAACCAACATAACTGTGTTTTAAAATACATAAATACATAAAGATAATACAACTGTAAACATTACTTTTTCAACAGAGAGATAAAATGTTTAAAAAATGCTTAGATGATTTCACAATATATGGAAGATTACAGAGGAAAGTGGATGCAGGGAATGTCTTTGCTGAGTGGGAAGAGACTATAAGAATTAATGTGTTATGTTTTTAAAAAAGGAAGAAATATTTATAGGTGATGGTTAAGTTCAAAGTATTGTATACAGTGATAGTCTCATAAGTGTATACCTTAATTAAAACTCATCAAGAGATATACCTTAAATATGCACAGCTTTTTTGTGTATCAATCATACCTCAATAAAAAATTAAAAACGATTGGTTTGTTTTTATCATTGGTAGAAAAAAGAGCAGTTAAATATGTCTCTTAAAGCATATGACTCTTTCTTCCCTTTTCATCCTCCCAGAATTCCTATGAAAATGAAAAATTGCTTAAATCAAAAAATTTATTGCCTTTTACAATCCTGAGAAGCCAGGGTGTGGAAAAGCAACAATTTTGGACACATTTCTGCAAAATGGAGTGTGAGAGTGTGGAAAGAGTCATAGCGAAGAATGAAGAAACATATTCTCTGACCAAAACCTTAATAACAGAAGGCTAGAGCAGAGATGTGAGTGGTTTTCATTATGACTCCAAAGAATTCCCAAGCTCACTGAAAGTGCAGCAGGCAAATGGACCTGGGTACAGTGTTCAGGTAACACAGGATATACATGGAACCCACTGGCAATCTTTCCAATTTTGGCCCTACCTGCATAAAAGACAGGAATATTGGGCACCAAGTTAAAACCAGGTATGCATTTTCTAAAGAAATTGAATAGCATGACTGAAGACACTAGGAATTTTAGTGAAGATTGGTGTTTCTGAGTTGAGTGGATGTAGGGCACTTTCATGGACTGCTTTCCACCTAAATGCCTTAAAATGAGACCTGCAAGTCAATGTAATCAACCTACCCATTCTGGGTAAGGTCAGTGGAAAAAATCTGAATGACAACATAGAAAACCCATATCAAACACAAATATAAATTTTATTTCAAAAATGCAAATCGATGGCCAAGAATAAAAAGAAAGTGATAAATGAATAAGGTAATTCCAAATGCAACAAAAGTCATATATGGGAAGAAGCAATTAGTTCACAGAGAAACAAATATTCAGCAATGTAATAAAGAAGAATGTTTCAGAGCAGAAGAAAGAATAATTAGAAATAAGAGATATGAGGAAATTACTTATACTTTAAAAAGGTGCAAGGAAATTAATTTGGATAATCTTTGTGAGAAGGTGTAAATATTTGCTTATTTATTTAGCAAAAGATATGAAATGAAGATGATTATAAACTCTGGGACAAAAGCAAAGCTACAGAAAAAAATTCATAGTGCAAATAGAAAGCAAATGAAAATATGCTGTAATTTTGAGCAACTGATGAAATTAAAGAAAATCTATTTAAATGTGAATTTTATAACATTCTCCTTTGACTAGTGACATTTTATGCAACAGAATCACATTTTTATTTCTATCAGATATTTCTTTTTTCTGTTTTTTAAAATGGGGTTTTATTTCATTCTATTTTTATGAAATAGTATCTATTACGTACTATAGGTTGTAATACTATGTATAATAAATGCTGTTTTATTGCTTATGGTTGTAAACTATAGATAAGCATACAATATTTAATTATAATTTGAAAATTACTGAAAAGACTTTGTAAATATAATAAAAATAGTTAAAAATTTTAAGTGTAGATATATAATCTATTTATGTAAACAACAGTTACAGTAGGAATTATACTTAGCAGTCAAACTTTGAATCATTTTTTTTTGGTCACAAAAAAAAAATGTTGCTATGACCATTACATTCAACACTGTTCTCAAGAGCCTAGCTATCATAATAAAATAAAACAAATCAATGGGAGGTATAATAGGTAAAACGAGAGGTAAGCAAAAATTATTTCAACATGATAAATTTCTAGGTAGTAAATATAAAACAAGCCACACAGGAAAATGCCAGTTTGAACTAATACAATAATTAGCTAATGCAGTACTTTGTTATTTGGAAAATAAACAATATTTTCATGTCTACACAGACTGCTATTATATTGTCTATCAAAATACTCTTTATCATCTACTGTAATTTGCTATACTTGTATATATTTTCTTTATTGAGAGTTCATCAATTTTATTTATTGTGAGTTCTAAAGAAAAAAAAATCCACTGTCAAGACTCATAGTGATGTTTAATGGAATTCTGTGCTATGAGGGACTGTTCTATTTCTCCACTATTCAATATAGCACCCACCAGCCACAAATGGCTATGGAACAACTGAAATGTGATGCCTACCAATGAAGAAGAGAAAGTTTAATTTTATTACATTTAATTAGCTTAAATTTAAATTCAAATAGGCATATGTGACTGTGAGTAACATAATAGTATAGCTTTATAATTTTTTTAATTTATATGTTCTCAATAAATATTTGCTGATTCCCATATTTTTTCTGTAAGTATAATAATTTGGATTTTTCTGGTGATAAGTGAAAAACGTCTTTACAATTAATCTTCTCAAATAGAAATACCAGTAAAGGTACGTGAAAATTTTGTGGCCTCTGATTTCACCTAGTATGCTTCACCTAGTTTGATAATTTAAGAAAAAAAATCAACAATAACCCAAGCAAGACCAGTTAGTTTTGAAAAATCAATGGAGAAAATGTGCAAAAGTTATCAGAGAAGGTAAAGGGATAGTACAAGTATATTTTCAATGGCAAAACCAGAAAATAAGAAACTCCAATAGCTTTTAAAACTCACTTAAAATTTTAAAAGGTCATTTTCTGGCTATGCACCCCTTAAATAAACGCTATTTTTCCTCTTCAGACGTATATTTAGGCATAAGAATAGGGAACAGATCAGTCCTCACTTGGGCTAAAACAACAGAACCATGTTTGAATACTAACATAAAATTATAACCATGAGGATATCTTTTTCCCACAAATAAAAATCCACAAGGGATGGAGTATTCATCATTTGAACAGATGTGGACTCTTTTACAGGATGTCAGAAAGTGACCTAACATCTCAAGGGCAAAATTATCTGTTTTAAGAAGTCAAATTCACTGTGAGCAGGAGGAGTGATATCTGAATAAAAATAGGAAAGTGGAGTCTCAGTAAATAATTTTGCATTTATAAATATCAAGAAAGTTTGAAAGCAGAAGTAGGTCAAATTTTCAATTTATTACTTATGTATTTTCTTTTAAATGTCTTTCTCATCTGGAAACATATTTAAAAATTTGTGGCTACATAATAAAAGTAAAAGAGCAGGGAATATACACATGGGAATGGGAATATATACATATATCGAAGGCATAAATATGCAAATATGATTATTAAATATTAAATATTTTTAAAGTATTCTTACATTCTAACATGCATGTATAATAATGCAAAGGGGTTTACAAAAAAAAGTCATCACCACTGATACATATATGAAGAAAAATTTACAAAAAAATGCCAGTGCCCCACTACTGTGACTGGAATTTTACACTAAATGATTAAGTCACTTTCTGTTTTGTCAAATAAATACCAGTGGCTCAAGATATTGTGTAATGAATAAAGTAATGGTTTATTCAATGGTTGACTAAAATTTCCAGTGAGGTCTTTATATATAAATGTCTGAAGGAGGACTGTAAACTTTCATAGCTCAGTCATGAAACTTGAGACTTTCCATTAAAGTACATTGGTTTGCCTAAACAGATGAACGTGGGGAAGAAAACAGAGAGAAA
Organism: Prionailurus viverrinus; assembly: GCF_022837055.1. Taxonomy (NCBI): domain Eukaryota; kingdom Metazoa; phylum Chordata; class Mammalia; order Carnivora; family Felidae; genus Prionailurus; species Prionailurus viverrinus. Next base: position 44,465,682 of record NC_062577.1, read on the forward strand.
GAGCAAAAGGCAAACCAGAAAACAGATGCATAACTATAAAGAAGAAACAGGGTTGCTGGAGATGAGGTGGGCTAAATAGGTGATGGGTACTGGAGAGGGCACTTGTCATGATGAGCACTGGGTGTCGTGCATTAAGTGATGAATCGCTAAGTTCTACTCCTGAAACTAATAGTACACTGTATGTTAACTAACTGGAATTTAAATAAAAACTTGAAAAAAATTTAAATACTAAACCTAAAATAAATAAACAAATTTCACTAACCCTAAAAAAAAAAGGAAAAAAATTAATAAATTACACTGGTTTCCAAAAACTATGAATGCAACATTGAGAACACTTATAAAATGTCTCAGAATCTAAAAAAATGCAAGCATATGGGCATTATATAATTTTTATAATCTATGAACAGAGAGAGTACCATAAAACAAAGTAGGTAGAGAGAGACAAAAACAAAAATTAGAAAATGTAGGAGACTACTAAAAGTTACGAGTTCAGAAAGGCAAAAACACAGTAACAACAGAGACCTAATTACCAACATGGTGATGACTTAGTGTTCAGTGTAGAATACTATTTTAATAGTATTTTATTTTATCTATTTTAATAGGCAGTATTGATGATGATGATGATGATGATTTCACCTACATGCAGCTGATGAATTCCATAACAATAACAGAAAAATATTTTTAGGTAAACATGAGGAGCATTGAATGAAAATTATTGCTTACATTAAATTGGTAATTCTCAATTCTTAATCTTCCAAAGTAAGCCAGGGGCCTGTGGCACTTTTGACTACAAATTACCTTCTGAAATACCTAAGCAAGCGAAACATGCCCACCATGTCTTTCATAATGTTGCTATCTACCTGCACTCCCTTTTCCATCCAAATCCTACAAATTTCTGTGTCTAATTTTTATCCTGCCTGGCCCATGTCCCTATTACTTTACTAAATATCTATTATATTTAATTGTACATCATATTTACCATTATATATATTTTTCCCAATCGCTTAATATTTCTTACTTCCATAACTGTGCCATATGTCACTAAAAAAAATGATATCACACTTATAAGAAGAATAAGATCGCAGCTCTAATTCTGCAATTTACAAATCCTGTATTTTCAACAAGTGAAAATTTTCAGTTTCTTGCTTATCATAAGATACAGATTTTTGTCTAGATGCTTTACTCAATTTATGTAACTGTAAAGTTCTAAGTTTCTTCTGTAAAAAAAAAGTTTGTTTGTTTGTTTGTTTATTTATTTATTTATTTATTTATTATTTATTTATTTATTTTTGAGAAAGAGAGAGAAGAGGAGGGGCAGAGAGAGAGGGAAAGAGGAAATCCCAAGCAGGTTCTAAGCAGAGCCTGACATGGGGCTCAAACTCATGAACCATGAGATCTTGACATGAGCCAAAATCAAGACACAGATGCCTAACTGACTAAGCCACCCAGGCGCCCCAGTTTCTTCTTTCTTTTAATACTCCAAACTTCTGCAAAATAAAGAATTTCATAATTTCAGATGGGGAGAGGGCATTATTACAATTTGCCTAATTCAGCCTCTTTTTGCTGTAGCAAAGGCAGAATTCACATTACTGATTTATTTATTTGTCCATCAAACATTTGTTGAACACTTTCCCTACTACGCATTGTGCTAACTTCCAGGAAAATCAAGATGAATAAGTCTTTTAGGAATGTACAGTGATGTGTAAGAAAAGGAAAAATAAATATGAAATTATCACACTATTATTAAAGATACTGGCAGAGCTATGAACAGGGAATTGTTGAAATATAAAAGGGAACCTGAAGAAGTCAGGACAATATTTCTGGAAATGATAATGCCTCAGATGAATCATAAAAGGTTGGCAGGAGGTAAAGACAGTAAAAAACTAGAATCCAAGTTTCTGAGAACCCCCCCCCCCCAATTATACAATGTTTATAGATCAATGTGAGAGAAAATGGAGCTTTAACAATTATTAATTTAACTGAAATTAAGACCTCAAAAGATTAAATAGTTTCATAAACAACATGTTTAGATAAAACTCTGAAAAGGTAAACACCAAGAAAAAATCTCCAAAGGGAATGTAAAATTCTAAAAATAGTTCTAGTAAATTCTTTTAGAAACATGTCATGCTGTTCTTTGGGCTGAAACAGATTAAGGAACACCAGTGGAGTAATGCATCTTATAGAGAAGGACTCTGAAAACAGTAGCATTTTAACCAGTCAATAAATCATATCCTAGGCAAGTGTAATACAGAGAGAAGAATGGCACTGCTTTAGACACAGGTGGGCAGGCAAGTGAGTCTAGGGTCTAGATCTGATCAAGGTCAGTGACTTCTAAAGATTAAGGCAGGACCTTCAGATTAGAACAAGTAAGTAAAGTTTACTTAGTTAGACTTAAAGAATTCAATGTTGAAAAATGGGTCAAAAGCAGAGAAGAGAGGACAAGGCTTTTTAACCTCTGGTCTTAGGGCAGAGGCTACTTCCTCTTAGATTTGATTCTCTTTATTTTGATAGATGTAGATGATTAAAAACCATAAAGGTTTTCATCTATGAAGGTCAGAATCCTAGGGTGTCAATGGAAATATTATAGCTAGATCTGCTGTATCAGTTCTGACAAAGTCATACCAAAAAAAATCATTCTACTTAGATTATGGATTCAAGAACTATCACTGACCTTGTAGCTTCAAAAATAAATTTTGTACTAAACGTGAATGCTCTTGAGTCATTTGTTATTACTTCTTTTCCTTCCTCCACTGAAAAAAAAACAGGATTAGCAAAAAATAAAGCCTAAGAGCTCCTTTCCAGCCAAGAAAAACTAAACAACATGCAGTTTTTGATTCCATCTGTGCCTTCTGCTTTGTATCCAAAACAATCAGATTTTACCAATAAAGCCAAAGAAAGACAGGAAGTTCAATAGTAACTCATGCTCTGAGAGAAGAGGAGCCATGGTGACATCAGTGAGATAATGGTGGGGTGAGAATTATTGTTGCCTGTGAATACAACAGAAATGCCCTTTGCATTGGATCATAAATTAGACAATTTGCCTTCTAGTTCTAGTTCTGCCACCAAGTTCTCGTACCCGATTTTCCAATCTGTAAAGCAGAATGGTTCAATTAAATGGCCACTAATGTTCACATTCAGCTATAGCAGTTTATGAAACAAAATTTTTGTTTAAAGACAGTGGAATAAAACCCTCTTCCTTATTTTCCTCTTTTGTACCCCACAAAATACAGCAGAAAGAACAAGAGAAAAAAAATATAGAAAGATGGAGAATTACCTTGACCTCAAACTCTGATAGATATTGCACATGTCGGCCAACACTCTAATGGCTGACCCATGCTGAGAGCCAGCTGAGCTGTTTCTGAAAATTGGCAGGTTAGAAAAATATATAGATTAGCCAATGCTAAGTGTCACCTGTATGAAATAATTTGATTAAAGTACAAAGTTGTGGACAAAGGTAATCTTTTTTTCTCTTTTCAGAACTGAAAAATCATCACAAACCAACAGAAGAAATGTCATAAGACGTATTAAAAAGAAAAGAAAGTGGGGAAAAAAGGACAAAATTAAGAGACAGATAAATGGAGACTTCACAAAAGGCTTAGTTCAAACACAGACAGAAGAGTCATCAAAATCTGAAGGGGGTTATAAATAACAAGTTCTCTTCTAAAAAGCCTAATTTAAACAGTTTTAGGAAAAATATGAGCCTTAAAAGCATCAGACTGGCATCCCAGGAAAGAAATGTAGGAAAAATTAAAATGTTAAACAGCAGAGGCTTTCATGCCATATGATAAGCATCAAAATAAAAACAAAACAGCAACAAACAAAACAAAAACCAACCTGAGAGAACTATGATGTTGAGCAGAGGAAATCACGCCAGAAAGAATGGAGATGAATAATTACATAAAAATGGTTACTGATTAATTATAGAAATCAGACAAGTGAGATTCAGCAGGGTATAACTAGTATTTCTACAGAATTTAAAAAATACAAGAGAACAAAATTTAAACTATCTAGGAACAAATTTTTTTCTTATAAAGATTTTGTTACAGTGAATGCCTCACTGAGTGTCAGCAGCGGGAAAAGAAGCATCCACATGAAGGCAGTGAACCTAATCATGAAGAGGAAATCAAATGTGGGTCTAAGCTAAAACAAATAATGAGTCACCTATATGGAGAAAATCAGGCCTCAGAATTTCTGTAGCAACATTCACTACGGATGACAATGGAGTAATTCCAACAAAAATCTGAGAAAAAACATGGACCAAAAATGTTATAATTATGCAAATAACCTTTTAGGTCTGATGGTAAAAGACAGACACTTGCGGCGCATCTGGGTGACAGTTAAGCGTCTGACTTCAGCTCAGGTCATGTTCTCGGGGGTTCGTGAGTTTGACTCTCACGTCATGCTTTGTGCTGAGAGCTCCAAGCCTGCAGCCTGCTTTGGATTCTGTGTCTCCCTCCCTCTCTGTCCCTCCCATGCGTGCTTGCGCTTGCTCTCTCTCTCAAAAATAAATATTTTTAAAAAAAGACAGACATTTGCATCATATTAGAATCCAGGAAAGGGAGTACATATCAAAAATTATTAAAATTTTATATGAAGATCAATCCATGGGACAGAATACGATTCAAAACAAAGCAAAATGGAGAAAATAAGGTAAAATTATTTGTTATGTATTAAATACATTTAGAAAAGAGCAAAGACTAAAAATCTGAGAAAATAGAATATAAATTCTATAAAACTTTTTTTTAATAAAGTGAATTTTTTTAGTGTGTGTTTATTTTTGATAGAGAGAGAGCAAGCAAGGGAGGGGCACACAGAGGGGGAGACAGAGGATCCAAAGCAGGCTCAAATGTGGAGCTGGAACTCACAAACCAGGAGACTGAAATGAGTTTAAGTTGGACACTACTGACTGAGCCACCCAGATGCCCCTAAACCTTTATATTTTAAAAATTAACAATGTAACCAATCAGAAGGTAGAATATTGGAAAGTGTTAGCATGCATATATAATCTCCTTACTTTCTATAACAAGATCTTGATTTATAAAAGCTAATTTTTTTCTTTTACTTTTTTTAAATTTTTATTTATTTTTGAGAGACAGCATGAATGGGGGAGGAGCAGAGAGAGAGGGAGACACAGAATATGAAGTAGGCTCCAGGATCCGAGCTGTCAGCACAGAGCCCAATGTGGGGCTCAAACCCACAAACTGTGAGATCATGACCTGAGCCGAAATCAGAAGCTTAACCAACTGAGCCACCCAGGTGCCCTATAAAATCTAAGTTTAAATATGATGATACTAATTTTTTTCTAATCTCTTTATTTTATTTCTTTGTTTGTAAAGAATATTCCTCAATTAACATCTCCTATTAAAAAGAAGCATTTACTATAAATCCCTTAAGATTCAGTATATTCTTTTTTCACCCTTGGGTCAGAATCAACTTAAATATAATAATTTTAATGTTGCATATGACAAACCGATTTATTTTTCTTTTTTATATAACTGACAAAATTTCTAGAGAAATGTCTAAAGTGATATTTAGCAAATATTAGTAATGTTTTTTCTAGGTATTGGCATTGTTAGTAATTACTCATTTTATAACAGCACTCCAGCAGTCTTAAGGGTTAACTTGCTTCAAGTTAACACACTCCTTGCTTGCTGACCTAAAGCCCTTGATGTGTTATAAAACTAATTTGCTTTATTTGAGATTCACAGACCACTGGTCTTGGGGAATGAAGGACCAAAACTTTCTCAGGCCACAGAAGCTCCCTCAGCTGTCTGATTAGCCCAGCAATCCTTTAGCAAATGTTTTTATTTTTTAAGGTCACACAAATGACTTTACTGACCTCTTTTTGCACATCTACAGATCTTGCCCTCCTTTGCAGAAAGAACAAAGTAATCTGCACAACCAGCTCCAGGTACCAAGGAACCAGACCTTCTTGCACAACTTCCCCTGGGCACCAAGGAACTAGAACTTCTTGCACAATCTCCAAGCACTAAGATAACTCTGTAGCTGGCATTATCAAGTCTGCATGTAACCAAGAAATGTCACAGACCACTGTACTGCCTTAACTGATTCAATCCCTTTAAAAATCTCTGGACCAGGCAGAAACCTCAGAGTTGGCTTTTGAAGAGTCCACCTTTTCCCCAGGTGACTGGCCTCCTGAATAAAGCTCATATTCCTTTCCAATCAAAACTCATCTCTGGGGCGCCTGGGTGGCGCAGTTGGTTAAGCGTCCGACTTCAGCCAGGTCACGATCTCGCACTCCGTGAGTTCAAGCCCCGCGTCGGGCTCTGGGCTGATGGCTCAGAGCCTGGAACCTGTTTCTGATTCTGTGTCTCCCTCTCTCTCTGCCCCTCCCCCGTTCATGCTCTGTCTCTCTCTGTCCCAAAAATAAATAAACATTGAAAAAAAAATTAAAAAAAAAAAAAAAACTCTTCTCTAGGGTATTGGCCTTTCCGGCAACAGGCAGCCAAAGTTGGGTCAGTGACAATTTTTAAAAAATAAGTTTTCTATACCTGTTTTCTTAAATCTTATGTTTTATGTTAAGCAAATTTCATTTTAAAAGCTATGACTCTTCATAAAAATAAAATAAAATTCTAAGACATTATATCCCAAGGTAGCCGTTTAAGATTGGGTATCACATATATCTCCTATTGTAATATGTGCCTCATGTTAACCATTCAGAGCTTACAAATATAGCATATCTCTTCCTATTAGCAAGTGAACCTTTATTATGACTTGACAAAAGTTCCATTTATGTAACTGAAAATAAAACAAGAAAAACTAAATTGTTGATCATAGTTAACTGTGTTAGATAACTGGTTAATTGTAGACAGTTAACTAAGGGGCTGTGAGTTTCACTTCAAGATGAATCGCAGAAGAATGATAAATTTTAACCTTCTCCCTCAGTTGTTCTTTAGGTCAGTACGCTTAAAAAAAAAAAAGATGACTATGACCTACTACAATTTACACACACACACACACACACACACACACACACACACACTCCTCTCTTACTCTGAAACATATGGACTAGTATAAGGATGGAAAATAAATACCTATAATACATGGAACACCATTGTGCTGATCAAGTCTTACATCCTGTTAAAAGAAGCATCTAGTTTAGTTGCTATGGGACAAAGGAGAAATTTCTTTCCCCAAAACTTCACAGCATGCTTTCCTTATTTACATTAGTTCCGTTTGGATTTTAAGCCCTTTTGGGAAGAAATTAATATTGTAATGAAGCTGATTATACAGCATGAGTTGAGTCTAACATGGCTCACCTCAGGAGTAAGTGATTATATCACATAGTTGTTAATGGGAAGTTGGGACTTCTAATGAAAGCTGGGGCACTGTATCTCAATAAAGGAAACTGACACTAGGTAGTAAGTAACTGCAGGGCTTCCAACCTGTGTGTTCTGCTTCTCTTTAAAAGACTAGCAATGAAATAAAATATAAAGTTACGTTTTCACTACTTAGTGTCTTCAGTGAATCAAAATGAGACAAACAAACAAACAAAAACTAATGGTTCTTTTTTTGTCTTGTAATTCCCCCAATTCTTGGAGAAGGGTTAGCAAAAAGTGATATCCTATACAAACTAATAGAAAAGTCCTAATCATGTGATAGCTTCTAAGAAAAATAATGAGTATGAATTAAGTTTTTAACAAGCTAATATAAAAATCTGAGTATCATTAATACTTAACATAACAATTACAGGCTTATAATTTTACTTTAATTTACAGGAATTATCTCTTTTCATTCTTTCCTCCGCTCATTGTCTTCTGAATAATCTTTCAAGTAAGCAAATGTTATTATATTTGTTCCTTGCTTAAATTCCTTCAGTGTTTTCCACACCTGTTTGTACAAGCCAAATCTCCTTAGTGAGGTGTTAGTCATTTTGACAGATATTTCAGGTATCAATTAATACCTGAAAATTCATATTTTCAACCAGTCATCTAATTGCCATCTTCGATTCACAGAGATATGCAGAGGGTATTTTGTGTAAAAACAATACTCCTTTATACTTGCTAAAACTTTTGCCTAAAACACTAATCCACAGGCCAGCTGGCTTGAATCACTTGAGTTGACAAGGACTAACATTGTGTTAGCAACAGGCAATTCTAAAAGAACACACACACACAAATTAGTTCAGCAAGTGTCTACTATGACTCCTCTGCCTTAGGCTCTGTAGCCAATCTCTCCATTGTAATCTATTATCTCTTCACTTTTAAGGAATGGAAAATGTAAAAAGAGTTTATTAAGTTAAAGAAGGAGAACACTGCCTCAGTGTTTAGAGCAGATCTGATTCTAAATTACCATTCCAGTCCTCCCCAGAAAGAAAAGTAGCCTCTTCTGTTTTTCTCTGTTTTTTATTTATTTTGAGAAAAGAGAGGGAGGGGGAGAAGGAGAGGGAGAGGGAGAAGGAGAGGGAGAGGGAGAAGGAGAGAGAGAGAGAGAGAAACAGAGAGAGAGAGAGAAGGGGAGAGAGAGAGAGAGAGAGAGAGAGAGAGAGAGAGAGATCAGGGGAGGAGCAGAGAGGGGGGGAGGGAGAGAGGGAGATGGGGAAAATCCCAAGCAGTCTCTGTACCATCAACGCAGAGCCCCGCACGGGGCTCTAATCCCTGAACCATAGATCGTGACCTGAGCTGACATCAAGATTCAGATGTTCAACCAACTGAGCCACCCAGGTACACCAAGAGTAGCCTCTTCTTAAGCTGTAGGTGCCAGGACCATTTTTGTTACTGACCACTTGACACATCAAGATCTCCAACCTTTATAAATCGCCTTCAATTCAGACTTAATTTAATGTAAGTTTTATGGTAAAGAGAGTAAATGTGTTTGCATTTCACCATCTACAGGCAGGATACTTGCTCTACACTATCCAGCCTTCTAACATTTTATTATTTTTCTCTAGCTTTCTGTATTCTACATTCAGCCATCAAAAATGATTTGCAGTTATCCAAACTCTCTGCCTATTTTTTATGCCCCTTGCAATTGCTGTACACTCACATTGTCTAATTAGGTGCTTACGCTTTAATTCCCTGAATGCTCAAGATTGCATGTATTGTCCTTATGTGCATCCCTTTTATTAGACTGTGCGGCCCCTGAGACAAGTTGTCCTATCCCCAATGCCAGACACAGTGACTGAAAAAGTGCCTATAATTTGATAAGTACATAAAAACAAATACCTCAAGTTAATAATTTATGACTACAAAATATTTTCAAGTATTTAAAACATATATATTCCTTCTATATGATGGCATATGCAAAGCTCTGTTTGTCCACAATAACTAATCGGAACCAATACTAAATGAAACATGCTAATTTAACATAGGCTATATTGTAGGCAGGAAAAATAATTTTCCCTCTAACCTTCTGAGTTCTTAGCTGAGGCTCCTGTAATACAAGATACATTAACAAGAAAACAGAAGTTTATCAACATCAATCACTCAGGTATAAATAAGAGAAATGCAGAGAAAAATTATTAACTCAAAGAAGTAGTTTAGAACTCCAGCTTAAACAACATCTGTAGCCAAAGACAAAAGATAGCAGGGAGGCCACTTATGGGAAGGTTACCAGGAAAAAAGCATGGTAAACAGGGTTAAGTTCTGTTACACAGATTTAAGTCTTTATTACCTTGTGCATAATAAGGATATAAGGTTGTCTCCCAGGATTAACGTTTGTCCTTCCTGGGAGAGAAGGAAAGAGGGACACCTTTGTAAATTTATTTCTTGACTTTAGGCATTTAATGGGAAGTCAGAGAGTTTTTCTTGCATCTGCTTCTTCTTAACAGCCTTTGGCTCAAAATAGCCCTTATGCTAAAGTAGTATATTTGGGGCTTGCATGCCCTGAACTCCTATATTTTGGAACAGCATATTCTGCTACCCCTTACTACCTACAATAATATCTTTATTTAAATGACCTCAATGTTGAGATATATTGTCTCATTAGGTATCCACATCTAGTAAGATTTAATAACCAGAGTTGACAGGTAAACAGAGTTAGAACAAACAAAAAGTCAATTTCATGTGTCCCAAGAATTCTTGATTTCCCACATTTATCCCTATTATTGTATTTAATATTATGTATTTATTAGTAATAAACAATTAACAAATCATTGAAAATAGTTGGCTATGAAAGGAAAATTGGGAATTAACTTTTATTTCACTATCTACATTATAAATACATTATAAATTGCAAACCTGTGAAGTAATATGAGGAGTAAGAAGAACTTCATTAAAAAACTGACTTTGAAATCACAAAGTGCTGTTCTTAAGTCAAATTTCTACCTCACTTACTGCCTCTGAGATCTTGGGAAATTTATTTAGGCTATAAAAGCCTAATATCTACCTCAAAGAGTTATAATGATATGTAATGATCATGCAAGCAAAAGACCAAGCAAGGAGATTAGTTTATGCCCTGATCATTTCTTATCATTTACCATGATTTTCTATTAATTAAGGACTTATTCTTCATGAAACAAACTTGGATAAATCTTATCTTTCCTGTGGCTGTCATAAATAAGTCAGGAATTTATTCCCATGATCTAAAATAAGTTTTTTTGCCACCCAATGCTTACCACAATATGGAGTGAGTTATTGGATATCCATAATTCTTCAGATAACTTATTAATAATATATAAGATGCTCAATCCTGGCCTTGTGGCTTCAGGAAGTCCCAAGAGCTAATTAGGCTATATAAGTCTTATTCCTTAAAAAAATGTATTTTTGGGGCGCCTGGGTGGCGCAGTCGGTTAAGCGTCCGACTTCAGCCAGGTCACGATCTTGCGGTCCGTGAGTTCGAGCCCCGCGTCGGGCTCTGGGCTGATGGCTCAGAGCCTGGAGCCTGTTTCCAATTCTTCTGTGTCTCCCTCTCTCTCTGCCCCTCCCCCGTTCATGCTCTGTCTCTATCTGTCCCAAAAATAAATAAACGTTGAAAAAAAAATTTAAAAAAAAATGTATTTTTAATGCTAAGGTATCCACTAGTCTAGAAGTTAGTAATAAAAATGAAAATTTACCAACTCAAGCAGAAGTTATTTCTTTATACTTAATATACGAAAATTATAAAGACTTCTTTAGTGCTACATATTACAGTACTAAGTACTGGGTGGGGGGAGAAAATATATTTAAATAATTTTTAGCATCAATTTTGGTGATCCTCATATGCTTAAAAATAAAAATCATATGCATAATTGGAACAAGAGGGTGAATCTTTACATGTAAATAACAAGTACTTCTTATAGTACTGTTAAATTTTAGATTGTATCAGACAGGTTTTTGAACCCCAAACTAAAAAACACAGATAATTAAAAACAAAACAAAACAATACCCCAAGGCTGCCAAAATTTTAAGGAAGTAGATCCTGAGCAAAAAAGGAAGTACAGAAGTGAGCCTGGATGCCTTAGGTGCTTCTTCCTCTTGGCATTTAACAATCCACATGAGGTGGTGAAAAGCCAAAATAGAGAACAAAGATTTTTGCAATCTCTCAAAGGTGAGATAATAGGAATCAAATGTAAGACCCACCAAGGGGAAGAAGCACTTGTAAATAATTCAGTTTTCCACTTGTGAGAACTGAAGGAATATTCTCTAAAAGTAATTGCAGACTAGAAAGAGACTAGCTTTCACAGAGGCTGAAACCACAGCAAAGATGAGGTCAATTACTGATTGAATTATGGTTATGTACTTGTAGCCTACATTGAGCCCTTGGGGTTGGAAACTGAAGAAAGCTATCAATAGTTTTGCAAGAATGGAAGCAGTATTGAAGTCTATGTCTTACAGAGGTGGAGTGCTTCTGATTAATATACTGAGCTTTCACTTGCACTGGAATTCAATGTCAATGAGATGTAGAACAGCTCTCCAAAAGTTTGATATCCAGCTTTAAGTAAGCTTAATTTTATACTGGATTAAAGTAATGTGGACCTAACTGAACTGTCCGTGAAAAACAAAAGTAAAACTTCTATGAAGAATGTGGATCTAAAAGGTTACATTATTTCTAGAATTTTTCTTCCACAATGTTCAGAATTCAACTTTTAAAAATGCCCTAATAATGGACAAGAATGAATATGATAATCATGATGATAATAAGAGAAGAAACAGAAAAAAATAAATTTCCATTTCCAGAGGAAAGCCAAAGTTTGGAGTTTTGAGAAACAGATTTTAAGATACATGAAATTAGTATTTTCAAGAAAATGGAAACATGTTGGAAATTTTCATAAGGGACCTGAATTCTAGAAAATGGTCATTTAAAAAAATTAAAAGAATGAAAGCCATGTTACATGTGAAATTGAGAGGTAAAAAGCTACATTGAAAATTAGATTAGGTAGCAGAAAACAGGATTAAAAATTTGAAGAATAAAACAAATAAAAAATATCCAGAGGAAAGAACACAGAAAGAAAAGGGATACAATGAAGAGGTTTAACTTATGTGTAATCGGAGTCTGACCAGAAGTAAAACAGAATGAGGCCTAAAAATTATTTGAAAAATAATAGTTGATGATTTTCAAAACTAATCGATGATATCAAGTCACAGATTTAAAGAGCTTTTCAAACTGCAAACTAAATATATGTAAAGAAAATGATATATATTATAGTCAAACATCTAAAATCAAAAGGAGGGGTGCCTGAATGGGTCAGTCAGTTAAGGGGCTGACTCCTAATTTCGGCTCAGGTCATGATCTCATGGTTCATGAGTTCAAGCCCCACATCTGTGTGGGGCTCTGTGCTGGCAGTGTGGAACCTGCTTCAGATTCTCTTTCCTTCCTTTCTCTTTGGCCTCTCTCTTTTCCCCTCCCCTGCATGCATGTATGCATGCACACATGCTCTCTCTCTATCAAAATAAATAAATAAACTTAAAAAAATGAAATAAAATGTCAAAAGGAAAGAGAGAATATTAAAAACATTCAGACATCTTTAAAAAATAATGACAAGACTCATTAGTGGTCTGATGACATAAATGAGAACAAATGACCATGCAATGATTTATTTTCAAGTGCTGAAGGAAATGCAACCTACCAACAAAGAATTCTTTGTTGTAAAGGTGTTTTTCAAGCAAAAGTATAATAATACAATTGATAAACTGGACTTCATTAAAATTAAAAACTTCTGCTTTACAAAAGATGATGTCAAGAGAATTAGAAGACAAGCCACAGACTGGGAGAAAATATTTACAAAGAAAACATGTCTGATAAAGGATTATTATACAGAATAAGCAAAGAATCCTTAAAACTCAACAGAAGAAAGCAAACAACCCAATTAAAAAAAAAAAAGGCAGATCTAATAGACACTTTGTTAAAGAAGATGGCAAATAGGCTCCACATCATCTGTCACCAGGGAAATGCAAATAAGAGCAACAATGAGTAACAATACACATCTATTAGAATGACCAAAATCCAGAACACTGACAACACCGAATGCAGGTGAAGTGTGGAGGGAAAGGAACTCTCATTCACTGTTGGTAGGAATGCAAAATAGTACAGCCACTTTGGAAGACAGTTTAGCAGGTTCTTACAAAACCAAGCACACTCTTACTGTATGATCCAGGAACCACATTCCTTGGTTTTGTACTGTCCTTTCTTAACAATTATACTTCAGTAGAACCGTTAAAAAGTACTAAATTAATAAACAAGAAAAAAAAGTAACTTTCCAGAAAGTCTTCTTTAGCCCTAGGTATTAGTCAGTGTTCTCCAAAGAAACAGAACCAATAAAATGTGTGTGTGTGTGTGTGTGTGTGTGTGTGTGTGTGTGTGTGTGTGTGGTGAGAAAGAGAGAATGGATGAGAAAGATAGATTTAAGGTACAAGATTAATTGTGTAGGTACAAGTCCAAAATTTACAGGGTAGTCCAGCAGTCTGGACACCCACAGAAGAATTGTAATTCAGGTCCAAAAGCAGCCTGATGGTATAATTCTGTCTTCTTTACGAAAGTCTTTTTTTTAAGGCCTTCAACTGATTGGGTGAGGCCCACCCATATTATGGAGGGGAATATGTATATTCAATATCTACTTATTTAAATACTAATCACACACCAAAAAAAGCCTTCACAGAAACATCTAGACTAGTATTTGGCCTAATATCTGAGTACCATGACCCAGCCAAGTTGACATAAAATTAACCATCACACCCAATTTCCTAGAATATAATTTTCCTATTTGTCCTTCTTATCATCCTGTACTTTTCCTACTATGTTGTTTCCCACATGTAAATGGACATCTTCATTGCTAGAGCATGAACTGCATAAGAGAATCTACCTGATCTACCTCCCCATTGCTGTCTCAATGACAGCACTTGGTAGATATTTAAAATTTATATCCAAAGTGACAGAAAGTGATTATATGAGCTACTATGAAGGAGGACTTAACAAGACTTGGTCACTGAGGCATGCTCCAAGAGATTTGGAAAGTATAAAAGGTATTGGCTCAGGAAAAGATAGGAGAAGATATGTAAGAATAATAGTAACAGTGACAACAGAGGATGAGATTTCCAAGGAAGACACACAAAGAAAAATAAAAGGTTACCCAATAAAACACTCAACTGTAGAAGGTATATTGTGCTTATTTTGATTTTTATCACTTTTATTAATGATGCAGTGGATACACTCTAAGTCAGACTCATAAAAACAGAGATACATTGGGAAGTGAAAGAAGAATTGGAAATCCTGAGAGTGTAAGTAATTTATTCAAGTACACACTGCTAATACGTGGCAGGGTCGGTATAGCCAGGTGGTTTGGCTTTAGCATCTGTACTCTTAGCTAGCTGTCTCTTTTAACTCATTGGAAATTGATAGAAGACAGACAGAACTTGGACAAATGTTCACAGTTACAGGATGAATTCAAAGAAAAAGCACTTAAAGAGACTGAGAAATTATAGCATAGGTAGGCATGCTGGGATAGCATCATATTACAAAAAGATAGTTTTCAAGGGAAGGTAGCAATGCCATAGAGAGGTGAAGAGAAGGATTGAACAAGAAAATGTAGGATTCCCTCTATTTTTAATTTTTAACATCTGTAGTATAATAAAAAGCTGACATTAAGTACCTTAAATTTAGAAAAGGTATCTGCTATTATCTTTCCTCTCTGTTCTCTGAACTGAGTTAATTAATATTCACTAGCCTCTTTGCTGTCTGACATTTTGACTTTTAGACCTCAAGGGCATCATCATCCTGGTTGTTCTTTCGAACAGCTGTTATAATGATAACTGTCAACTATTTAGAATTATTTTAATGACATAATACCCTCTTTGCTGCCAATCAATTATAATAAACAAGAAATTAAATTTCCTTTTTTTCCCAGGCTATCAAAATAAATTTATTCTAAAATGTGGCATTTCTATTGCCCAGAAAATAAAATAAATTAAGAATGCTCAAACCATGCTAAGATATTTCCTTTTTTCACCTTGGTAAGTGTAGTTTAATGTGTTCATAAGACATTTAAAAAAAGGTATTTTGTGTTTATCTCGGGATCTCAGAGACAGTTTGCAATATCAGACAGCATATGTCAAACTTTTATTTTTGGAAAAACATTTTGCTTAAATTGATCATTTAAAAGGCTCAAGAGTTTACAAGATCAAGGCATATGTGAGAAAAGGACCAACGAGGAAACAAAATGTAGCTGGATTGGTCTTCATCCATTTGTCCCCAGTTAAGGAATAGCTGGGCAGAAGGTCAGCTGTGAGTGAGGAGAGAAGCGATGGAATAAAATGCTCTATGGATCAGAGGTCAGCATTTGTCACTGTCTGAATGACTGGCCTTCTCTGCTAATAGGCAGCCCATATAATATATAATCTGAAATGACACGAGAGAGAGTAAAACCCTAGGTAGAGAAGTAAGAATATATTGAGTTAAAGAGGAAATCTGAACACCTTTTATCCAAACTAACTCTCTTGTAGAACAGAAAATCTTATAAAATACCCAAATGGGAATTAGTCTATAATTTTGCAGTATTTTTGCTTCTATTTACATTCATACCTGAATGCCTAAAGTCTGATATCTGTCTACGCAATGTTCAGGACAGTATTTTCTCCAAGATCTTCAGTATCCACCTTTGTTTCCAATTCCCCTGGCCTATTCTCAGTCCTCATCCTGTTCACCCCTCTGAAGCACCCAACTCCTCTGACTGGACTCTGAATATTTATTTTGTTTTCTTTCGCATTGTTATTCTTGAAATCCTTTTCTCATTTGTCTTGCATAATAATGCACTCCTCTTATATATGCCATCAGTCTTTGTACGCACACTGTACTGGCTCTTCTTTCTCCTCAGGTTAAAAAAAAGAAGAAGAAAATGAATGAAGAAAAAGGCAGTCCTTCAGGCATTATCTTCGGCCCTCTTTCCTTGCCTCCTGCAGTCACTTTCAACTATTTAAATCACAGGATAGCTCCAAAGACCAACTCTCTGACATGACTCTTAAATCTTCAACCCATAGCCCATAAACCACTCACATTAAATCTTTCTCCACTACTCCTTGCAGAGAAACTTGTGGTTCTTCTTTCTAGATTTTTCACTCTAATAGCAGCTCCATTTACCATATTGAATTCCTGCTCTGTCAAAACACAACACAAAATTCACCTACTCTATTTAGGTTTCTGCTACTTCCATAGGAAAACACAGTAGTCTCAGTTTGTCTTTTCAGAGTGTGTTACTCTATCTGGCATCCACTGCCCTTTCTTGTGATTTTTTCTTTTAATTTTTCTACCACATTATACTGTGAACTCCCTGACAGAAGGGCCTAAGTCTTAATCGTTTTTATCTCTTCCCTAAGATTTAGCACTGTGCTCTTTGAACACAGAGAGCCCTTAATAAATGCTAGTTGTTTTTCTTTGACAATGAGATCTTAAGTCTTCCTAAAACATTATGAGAGGCTATAAATAAGATGCTATGATGTAGTGTCTCTAAACAGGCAAGTGCAAGAATAAATTAGCTTTATTTTTCTCTTAAAGGAAGAATATTATATCTATTTTTAGGCTTTCATTGTGATATCTATATTCAGTGTTTTCCCTGGAACTATTTTATTGCAGATGCTCTTCTGTTACAAAATAGATTTATTTTAAACAATGTAAGTAAAAAGTGAATTTTGTTCTTTATTTTTTTCGCAAATTAAATATAGTTCTAAATATACTAGAATAATTTATAATTTAGGCCTAAATTAAAGATATATCATTAATTTTAATATCCTCAAATACATGCTTGGTATATTGCATCATTTGTTTTGTTAGTTTTTTAATCAGAGCACACATAAACTCCTCTTCATAATATATGCATTATATATTCCTTCAATACTACTCCAAAGAGTCTCTCTTTATCTCTTTATTTTTATTTACATTTCTTCTCTTTCCTAACTTCAGCTCTTTTGTCCAACTTTGGAAGAACAGAGCTACAATGACAATTAGATGGAAAGCTGTTTATAAAAGAATTTTGATTGCTGATGGGAATCCCAATGATCTGGTCCACTTTTCACATAATAAAGCAATTTAAATAGAAGTGTGCTTTCTTAATAGTGTCATTTACTGACATTTAAAATAACTCAGTTCAATACATTGATTAAAAAAGGATCACAGAGACCAAACTGTAAAGTTTATTCCATGTCAATGTTTTTACAAAATAAGAAAGACAAAAGGAAAAATTTAATATTTTATGGAGTTGCATTTAATTAATTTATAGGATTGGTCTAGAGTGGCACACATATCCTAAGGGCCTAAAAAATATTCTGGACACTTAATAAGTGCCCAGGAAATATTTGTGAAATGAATAAATGAATGAGAATATGGGGTTTTTTGTAGTTTAAATTTTCCTTTTTTAAAAAACTAGGGGCGCCTGGGTGGCGCAGTCGGTTAGGCTTCCGACTTCAGCCAGGTCATGATCTCGCGGTCCAGGAGTTCGAGCCCCGCGTCAGGCTCTGGGCTGATGGCTCAGACCCTGGAGCCTGTTTCCGATTCTGTGTCTCCCTCTCTCTCTGCCCCTCCCCCGTTCATGCTCTGTCTCTCTCTGTCCCAAAAATAAATAAACGTTGAAAAAAAAAAATTAAAAAAAAAAAACAAAAAAAAAAACTAAATTATATTAGTTGGTAAGTGTTCCACTTTAACAGTCTTCACTGATAAATGTTGTTAACTTAATATCAATCCACCAAAGACTAATGTATTGGTCTCTAAAATCCCAAAGTCTAGAAATCATTAGCTTGGGGGATAATTTTAAAATTTTAAATTTCCATTCCCACTTTACCCAACCTTTACTCCCTACCATCAGGAAAGAACTATCTAAGTATCTGGACACTAGATTCAGGCTGATATAGAAAGTTTTAGCCCAGGGGTGGGGGGGCGGGGGTGGAGAGGATCAGTCAAGTCAAAGTCATTTTGAAAAGTAAAGTTTAAGTAAGTAAGTAAGTAAGTACGTAAATAAATAAATAAATAAAATGTGAATCCAGAAGTTCAGATGGAGTCAATCGTAAAGTAACGTAGATAGAAAATGAACCAGGTGATCAACTTAGAAGATGAGAAAGGAGCGTCCAGGTTGTTACAAGTGTTTTTGATCATTCACCTACAAATAGAGGTGGACCCTTCCCAACTAAGGATGCCAATTGTACTTTAGGTTCTTACCTGAACTCTTGACCAACTGGCTATGAATTGTTTTATTATTTTATTTTATTTTATTTTATTTTATTTTATTTTATTTTATTTTATTTATGTCTATTTATTTATTTTGAGAAACAGAGAGCAAGAGAGCAGATGAGAGCAGGAGAGGGACAGAGAGGGAGAGAATCCCAAGTAGGCTACAGCTGTTAGCACAGAACCCAACACGGGGCTTGAACTCCAGAACTGTGAGATCATAACCTGAGCAAAAATCAAGAGTCAGATGCTTAACCAACTGAGCCACACAGGTGTCCCAAACAACTGGCTATGAATTAGAAGTTTCAACAACCGCCTACATGGGTTTGATTAATTTGCTAGAGCTGATCACAGAAATCAGAAAATCCATTTACTCAGTATATTACCCATTTATTACAAAGGATATTAAATGATACAAATCAACTGCCAGATGAATGGTTACATATAGTGAGGTTTTGAACAAAGGAGCTTCTGTCCTCATAGAGTATGGGACCCGTGAAAGCATTCTGGTTTTCTAAACTGGAAGTTCTCTGAACCCCCTCCTTTGGGTTTTTATGGAAGCTTTATTACACAGGCATGATTGATTAACTCATTAACCATTGGTGATTGATTCAACCTCTAGCATTTCTCCTCTCCCCATAAATGAGAGGAGTGGGACTGAAAGACACAATCCTGGAATCACATGGTTAGTTCTCCTAGGGAACAACCCCAATCCTTAGGTGTTTCTCAAAAGTTATCTCATTAAGATAACAAAAGACTTCTATTGCTCTCATCACTAATCAGATCCCAAAGGTTTTAGGAGCTATATGTCAGGAATGGGGTTGGAGACCAAAGGGATATAATTATTATAACTCACAATATCACAACATCCATACTATTTTCTACTCTAAAAACAAGCAAACAAAACAAAACAAAAACAAATACACAACAGTGTTATGGATGGTTTTTCAAGAATGTTAGGTATATGATTAGTTGTGCTGATCAGGGCACCCTTTAAATAGGGATATTAGATGTATTCTGTAACAGAAATGCATTCCCTCGGGCTTTAGAATGTAAATCTCCAAAACTGCACTTAAGAACAATAAAATTAAGAGTATCTACAACCTCAATCAGGAAAAATGAACGTTGTCAAAAGGATAATACAGAATGATAGGGAAAATGATGCCTAGCTTGTGTCTCATGGCTTTTAGAAAGAATATCTTTTGATAAATATATACTGGAGATATCATGAGTTCTTTATTGGAGAGTCTTAAACATTGCATAAGAAAATCCCCAACATTGATAAGTATATTGATATGTTTCTAATGTGTTACATTCTTATATAATTATTCTGTGAAGGGCTATAATGGAAGTATATAATGACACTATGTGTTTGAGCCCTCGTAACCAACTTCTATGCTTTGGCAGCTTCAACATTATTGTGTGTATTTCAGCAAATAATTTTTAGTATTGCACATTAGAAAAAAATGAATAAAACATATATATATCATTTGGTGCTTAGATATGTAATTTTTTAATACTCCTTAAATGTTTCTTTTCCTCCCATAGGATGTGAAGCTTTGTGAGAAAATTAAATTATCTTCCACTGCCTTGCAGATCAATAGTATGTTCTATCATTGTTTCATTCTTGTCTTTAACGTCAGGTGAGATCCAGATAATGGGACAAAACTTTACATGAATATCTTTGGTCTTTCTCTCCCATCTCTCATTCAATCGATCACAGAAAAATTTTGGCTTTGCTTTCAAAATGCATCTAGAATCTGACCACTTTTTTTTCATTCACGGCTACAGCCTTCATCTCACCACTATCTCCACTATCATTCTATATGTGGAACATTCAGAAATGTCTCCCTGATTCTATCTCTCATCCCACAAAACATCCCCAAAATTTACAGCTAGAATAATCCCTTTAAAAGCCCAAGTAAGAGAGGGCAAATTTATGCTCAGTACTTTATAACAGCTCTTCACATGAAGTTCCATAGCTCCTAGAACCATCTTCATAGTTGCTTACAATGTTCTGCATTATGTGCACCACCCTCACCCTCTTTCCACTCTACTTGATTTCCTACAACTGTTGCCTCCCTCACCCCACTCCATCCACATAGCTCCCTTGCTGATGCTAAAGCATGTGAACACACCAGGCCTTCTGGTCTACCTGGTATCTGTGCTACACAATACCTACTCTCCACTGTGTACTATTTTATTTATAGACTTTACAAGCTTGTAAAATAGTATATAGTTAACTTATTTATTACATTTTTCACTAGCATGCCCCATTAAAACATAAGGACAAGGGCATATATATTTTGATATTTAATTCGTAAATTATATAATATTCCATAAACAAAATGATACATAAAATAAATATATTTTATATTCATATTTTATAGTTGTATAGCTTTACATAAATGTATACAGTTATATCCTAAATAACTAGACTAGAGCTCAACAAATACTAGGTTCTCTAAGTCACTTTAGTATGAATGAATGAATGAATGAATGAATGACTGAATGAGTGAATGATTCTGAAAAGCAAAGCCCCGGAGTTAAACTTATGTAGATATGTGAATCCTTACAACTTGAGAATATATTTTATTCCTACACATTTGTTGAATTTATAAACCAGTTCAATTATTACAGAAGTAACTTTTGGGCTAAAAAATGACATATTGTTCCTGATTTGTCTTGAGAATTGCAAAGCTTTCTCTTATAAAGTATATGAAAATGGAAAAGAGCCAAGGTAGAGCATTATGTACAGACAAATAAATCCAGGAAGGGAGTTATTCAGAGATCCAGAAAGGTAGAAAGTCGCTTTATCATAATGGGCTGGATTTCAAGAACAGAATTTTAAATCCTGGAAAAAAGACTTGGGGTGGGGAGGGATGCAGATAAGCAAAAAATATCCTATGTAGGAAGTAGGATGCAACTACTTGTAATGCAATATCTACTCCATTGTAGTCATTTGATCCAAGTACATAGGAAAATTAGACAAATGGGGGCTTAGAAATAAGAGTAAAAGCAGGAAAACTGTTATATTATGGGAAGAATACACTAAGGATTTCAACTTGTAAATCTCATTATCAGCCAGTGAGCACTGTGCAATAAGAACACATCACAGCAGACATGAACTATGGCTAACACTCAGTTTGGACTCCTCCATTCCAAAAGCATTAATTCCAATACAGTGTCTATTTTGAACCATGTAGCATTCATAGCCTATACCCTAACACTAATTTACTGGTACAAAATAATTAAAGGTATTTTATGATTTCACTAAGATCCACTTCATTAAAAAAGACATTATTTGGGGATGTTTAATGTCTTCACAAGCACACTCATTGCTGCTGGTCAACATATCATGTAAAAACCTATAGAAAGAGTCAGTAATTATGTCTACTTATATTCAGAGCAATGAAAATGTCAGCATGTTAAGCATCCTCATAAGATTACAACCTTCCCTTCACTCCAGAACACGTACGACAGTTAATTTAATACCTGGCATAATGGAAAACTTCAGCAAATCTAACAACTCCCTAATGGCTTCTTGCCACAGCTGCTTGATGGGGGAAGAGAGTGTATCAAATTTTTATTCCTATTTAAGCTCTAGAGAAACAGGCTTGTTTATTTATAGGAAACAATGCTTTAACAGTAGCACTTAAAATATATTGCCTGCCATTTTTAATATTTATTATTTCATAGTGACTGATAAAAACAGAAAGAAATAAAATTTTAAAGACAGAAAGAGATACAGCTTTGTCAAATTCTTTCTAAGACTCGGGTTAAGAAAGCTATCAGTGACAGCTACTTTGGAGGAAGAAACATTATTTAGTCAAATTTCAGATAATGAAAAATAATACAACAGATAAGAGTAAAGGAAACTACTATTTAACTTATTTGTTTTCAGACTACAAATTCAAACTGTTGTGTAGATGACACAATCACTTTTTTCTATATAACATATATGTGAAGAGATAAACTTAAAGCTAAATAATCAAAAAATGAAAAGATCTAATTCCTTTCAATAGAACATACAAAACATCAAGGGTAATTCCGGGGAAAGAGATTACAAAAGTGGGCTGTGTGCATTGATATCCTCCCTTTTTTGCTTGAAGGAGAACACCAGACATAAATACAATCCCTTCTTGCCATTACTTCCTCTTACATTTCTGAGTTGGTTTCTCCCTTGAAATCATTTCCTCTACCTTTCTGCAGTGGAAAATACTAACTCAACTAATGGCAGTAATCTGACCTAACACAAAACCTAAGTATTTATATTTTGAATCCTTTTTTAGCCAATATTTGGAAATAAGAAACATAATTACTAGCTATAAAATATACTTTGTTGTTACTATGTTTAAAAAACTCTGTGTAATTAAAAACAAACAAAACAACCTTGAGGGAAAAGGTCAAAGAACTGGTTTTAAGCTGGATGAAGGGATGCCTGGATGGCTCAGTCAGTTAAGCATCTGACTTCAGCACAGGTCATGATCTCATAGTTCATGAGTTCAAGCCCTGTACTGGGTTCTGTGATGTCAGCTCAGAGCCTGGAGCCTGCTTCAGATTCTGTTTCCCTCTCTCTCTGCCCCTCCCCCGCTCACACTCTTCTCTCTGACCCTCAAAAATAAACATTAATTTTTTTTTAAAAAAAGCTGGATGAATACGTGATAAAAATGGGAGTAAGATATCAGACAACAAAATTTTCCTGTGAATAATTTCATAAATGACTAATACAAACTCATATTTTGTTTTTCATTTTCAAGAATGATGGAAACAAGGCACAATTTTACAAGTCTTTTGAAAATTCTAATCCTCTCTACAACCCTACACAATTTTAAGAAATGTGAGGCTATTTCAGGGACATGTGGAAGATTCAGACAAATGCTCATGAAATCCTATTTCAAATGATAACACTCATATCCCTTACCGACACATAAGGTTCTTTCTGACCTTCCCCCCACTATCTCTATGGTCTCACTTACCTATATTAGTGCAAGTGATATAGAACAGGTCATAATTTCCTGCATGCAATGTTCTCCTTCATATATCTGTGACTTTTTACTAGTGCCCTGAAAAATAAGAATTTTTCCCACTCTATTTCTTTAACAAACAAGAAAAAAAATCTTATTTATTCTCAAAGAATCAAATCAAATATCTCTTTGTAATTCTTCCCTGGACCTCTGAGAAGGGTTGAGTTCCCCTCATGAACCACGTAACTTAAACATAACATTACAAAATATAACCACTTAATTTCCATGATGTGGAAATTATCTGTTTTCTGTGGTTTGCTTGTTCTACTAGGTTATAAATTCCTTAGTTAGAAAAACTTTGCTTTATTTATCTCTGTCTTTCTAGTGCCTAGCATGATGATTGGCACTCAATGGGTGCTAAAAATGTCTGTCATAAAATAATGGATTTGTCCTCAGAACTTGGTAATTGGTAAGAGGGTCAAACTGTGTCAGCATCTGTGCAATTAGCACAGGCCACATTCATGTAACTTTTATTGCAGTATGTTGACATAATTGTTCCATTTTATTATTGTTGTTGTTAATCTCTTACTAATATATAAACTAAACTTTATCATAGGTATGCCTGTACAGGAAAAAAACAGAATAGAGAGGGTTTGGCACTATTCCCGGTTTCAGACATCCATTGTGGGTCTTGGAACATATCCCCAATGGATAAAGGGGTCCACTGTGCTCTATATTTTAGTACCAGTGGTCTGAACAGCAGTCAGTTTTCCTTAAGACACGAAAGCCCACAATTTCTGTTATTGGATAACAGCTTGGCCTAAAGTCTAATTTGTATTTATTTAATTGAATGGGCAAAGTGTAAAACAAGCACGTAGAGACTTTTAGATGTTGATGAAAACATTTAAATATCAACATTTTAAGCATAGTCCTTTGCAAATATCAGTCTTCATTTTAACACTGAATATAAACTATAAAAATATAAATTTTAATTTTATGACACTCAGATACCAATGTCAACCCTAATCATAACATTGGTATGCAGCTTTCTGCTGGAACTTTTTTTTTCTGATTTCCTAGCACAAATAACAGAACTCATATTCATATAATCAAAGACTCATGGAATGTTAATATTTTTACATCACGTAAAGAATTCTCCTAATTCTCTTAATTAGGCCTCACCTGAGGGTCAACCCTGTCTGTACATTATGGAGATCAGGGAAATATTTATAATATACTGCTGCTCAGGCTCACCACCCGAGTTTCTCAAACAACTGATTGTTGGAGATAACACAATGCTATGTACTTTTGAAGCTCTCCATGCATTTCCAATAAGTCTAGAGGAAAAATGCAGTCTTCAGAAATGATGTGAAACAGTTGGGCACTGACATACAAATTGAGTACTCAAAACTTTAAAAAACTGGAGGAGGATATTTAATGATAATAATTAATTATATTTACATAGCATTTTCTACTTTACAATGGGTTTGCCTATGCTTTATCTTGTTCAATTTTGAACTTTACAATAATTCAATACGTAAGAAATAATTTCCACTCTTCAGACAAAGAATGAAGCTCAGGAACCTTTCTGAAAAAGTGCCCAAGGTCACAACTTTCATGTGCAGGCATCATAACTGAAACCCAAGCATTTGGGCTGTAAGTTTAGCGTTATCGCTGTATACCTTATGATCATTACATCAACAGGACACTGAAGAGACTAATATAAGCAAAGCAGACACTCTGTTAGGTGGCAATAAAAACGTATACAGGATATTTGGAGGAAAACAGATATCATAAAGTAGCCAAGATTTAAAGTAATTTTGAAAAAAATTGAGAATCTGAAATGTGTAGTAATCAATGAAAAGGGGATAAGACACTGTCACAGAAATACATGCAAATCATACACATGTAATATATGCTAATATTTTACCATCTTGAAGCTATGTGTAAAAAAGCTTATGAATTAATTCACTTTATAGCTGTAAAAGAAAATACAATTAATCATTTTCTCTAATTATAATAATCAACTTCATTGAACACCCTAACCCCCAGAGTAAGAGGCTGTTGGTTTATGTAGGTGAAAGAAACAAGAGAAACAACTAACTCAATACAAATTTTAGTTCCAAGAATATTGATCTTTTTTAATGTTTATTTATTTATTTTGATAGAGAGGAAGAACAAGCAGGAGAGGGCACGGAGAGAGAGAATCCCAAGCAGGCTCAGCACTATCAGTGCAGAGACTCATAGCGGGGCTCAATCCCACCAACTGCAAGATCATGACCTGAGCAAAAACCAAGAGTTGGATGCTTAACCGGCTGAGCCACCCAGGCATTCCCCAAGACTATTCATCTTCTGCTCTCCATTTCCCTGTTTGGTCTTAAGGAAAGAGTGTGGTCCTCTTGTCTGTGGGAAGCAATATGCCCTGATCTCACAACTAGGTGCTACCTCCATTGGGCTGTACCTGACCTGGCCCATATATGGGCTCTAAGGTCACTTGGCTAACCCCCTTTCTATCAAGAGCATCTTGATAGAATTCTCTGCTGCATGTCCTGGCCAGTGTATCTCCTAGGCTCTTCTCTTTACATAAATAGAGTTCTTGGGTTTCTGGCAATCCTTCTTGCTGACCAAACCCTTGACTCATCTGTCACAGGCACCATGGACCTTGGTAATGACTTCCCTCACCTGCATATGCTGCCCTCTAGCCTTCAATAAAATATCATGTCACTCCATGCTGGAAACACCTTCTGACAAGCTACAGGCCAGGTTCAGGGATGATAAAACTCCCATGGAATTATCAGTTATTTCTTTTGTTCAAGTTTTGAGTGTTAGTGGGGTGGAGTGTAATAAATGCATCCCTGAGTGTTGTACATGCTAATGAACAGGAATCAGTCAATGGATAGAATCTGAATGGCAGGACTGAAATAAGCAGCCCAAATGGCACCATGATTCTTCCTTGTTCTCCTACAAAATAGGAGCCAGAGAATACCCTTGGCCACTATTAGGAGGGAAAATACAGCACTCTTATGTCAAAAAACTGAAGTGCATTTGTTTGATATATTTGGATATTGCAGTTGAGTCATTAAAGGACCAGTTTCCTCCATAGAGACCGATCTCCCTCTACTGGAATAACTGGGAAGTTAAGCAGTTGCCTAAGAAAAAATTAGCCTTTTATTACCTCCACTACATGACCTTTAATCACTGCATTGATTTACCAAAAAGGAAAAGCAAACTAAGGGTTGATCTACAGTCCTTTCTTTTGGATAACAATATTCAAGTGGCTCTTTTATCAGGTTGAGTGGGGAGACCTATTACACATTCAATTTGCCAGATTTGGAAAAGGAGTTAAATGGAAGGGAAGTATCTGTATCATCACATTTACTGTCCTGTCACAGGGCACTTGAAATCTCTTGTTATTTTGCCAGCAATGAAGAGGCAAAGCCATGGAACTGGTCCTTCTGTCAGGAGTGACTTGATGATATGCTGATAGCCTAAAAACAAGTGTCAATGGCTTTAGAGCAGAGACTGACTCACACTGAGAGCCCAGAGATGACTCCTTAATTCTGGGTCCTTGGCAATCATATTTTTCTCAGGCCAAGTTGCTACACATGCTTATTCAGTTATAAAGGGGCAAGGAAAAGCACCCAAGCAAGACAATTTAATTCCATATATATTCTTTCATGGCTCAAGTAAAAAATAAAAACAACAACAACAACAACAACAAAAACAAAACAAAACAGCCCTACCTTATCCTGACGATCAGGGGCAAATACGTTGTCAAGATGTTGACTCTTCTTGCCTGCTGGTCTCTGGATACAAGGAATCAAAATTTCCCTAGTGGCATCCATAGTTTGCTCTCATGAGACCTTTTCCGTGACTCTTGGCAAGAGTATGACACAGGACCTCCATTTCTGCATAACACAGAAGAATGTGAACAGGACGGACAAAATTTTACAGTGGGCCATTAGGAGTTTTAGAAGTGCTTTTCCTTCCACTCTTTGGTCTCCAAAGAGTGGTTCTATCCTATTGGGGATAGAACATTATGTAGGGGTGGAGGATATCTTTGACTTAATGGATATGACTGACGGATGGCAACTCATCCTTTGAGAGTGTTGCCTCTGAATTGGTGCTTCAGTTGTGCCTTTAGTAAAATATGCCAAGTGGTCTACGAGGCCAACTACTTCTAAATTATGTGGTTTATTATATGCCCAATGGATATCACAGTTATGGGTCAATTCCTGTACTTCTACAACATGAAATGGTCCCCTGGTCATATACTATTTTGTGTAGGATTCTAGGTCTGAAGGTGATGTATTCCATAAACCACTGGATAGTGCTGCCAACTAAGGTTCTACAAGAAGAAAAGTCAAACCAATATCAAGAATAGGTATTTACTCCTGTGAGGAAAAACTGCTTAATTTCACTTCCAAGACAGAAAGGTCCCAATGTAGCTAACTTGCTGTTGAGTACCCATTCAGCCCCTTGAAATATATTGTCATGTCAGCATGGCTGCATTCATCTCTGTTGTTGGCAGATTAGATCTTCAGAAACTTCAAAAGCTAATTAGCTTTTATAAGTGGTAATTAATGTTTATGGGCTTATATATAGCCTCTATCACTGCAACCATAACCAATATATTCACGTGCCATTTTGCCAGTTCCATTGTGGCCACAACAAAGCTGGCTAATGCCAAGTAACCAAGACATTTTAAATTCAGTTTCTCAATGCCTTTTCCATGGTAAATGCTTTCTGTCCATACAAAGTAGATGATCATTTGCTCTGGTCACTGCCTCCATCCATGGGGAGTTTTCCCTCTTTACTGTCTTTTAAGGTGACCTTCAAATTCTGGTATTAGGCAACTAGCAGTTCATTTTCAGTTGGCACCCACATACACAGCCAAATCATCCACAATCCAAGCTCAGGCCTTTTATTCCTCTTTTACTTGGCAATAAGATACTTCCCCATAGGGTCATAGGTACAAGCCAGTGGAGGGCATTTCTGGTGGGTGGCATAGGGATCTGGGCTACTTTGTGCCTCTGTGGCTTACTAATGCCTCTGGTCCTGATCACGATTGATGTTGTACTATTTGTGGATAAACTGTAGATAGGCCTGTCCAATTTCACGGCTTGATGGGCCTGACAGACCCTCAGTAATAATGGTCAGGTCATTTGGTAATTATGATCAAGAATTCTGATCTCTTCCAGGAACCAATAACATACTGAGAGCTGAAATTCATTGTGAGCTCCACATTGCATTGTTTCCTAATACTGGCATTTATGACCAGGGATTTTTTTTTTTTTTTTGGCCACACGGCAGGGTTGTTTTCATCACAACTGGGACTGCTGCATGGATCTTTTACTTTGTCTTTTACTTTGGAAGGGAGGCATCAAGGAGACCCTTCAGGCCATCATGAAAATCTGACCCTTGTGAAGAAGAGGAAGAAGGAAGTGGGGATTATTTGGAAGAGCCTTAACATCACAATGCAGTTCTAAGAATTTGGGAGCAATGCCAAAGGGGAGTCCTTACACTAAAGTTGACTCTTGGACATGTCTGGTATCTCACATGAATGGGTCTGCATTAGTTCCCCTTTCCATGCTTAGTTATTGTCTGGGAGCAGCCCGTGAATGTGTGGTCTAGGTAAAAAGTCAATGGTGGATACAAAGTGTCAGCAGCTGGGATATTGTTCAATTATGCTCTCAAAGGGAAGAAGTAGGAGAGGCACATTTTCAAGGCCTCTATGGACATAAACAACCTTCTGATTCTGTTTTTTGTTTGTTTTTGTTTTTGTTTTCCAAATAGTTGTGGAGAACAGGATCACTGAAGCAGAAGTACACATCTAGATGCCACACTCTGTGGTTTCTACAACTGCTATTCTATTAGCTCCCATCCTAGAGTAAAGACACCACACATAGCAAGTTCTTCCCAAGGTTCTGTACAGAAAGTAGGCTAAAGTCCCTCTACTCTAAACTTTTTCTTAGGCCTTTGAACCCACCTCCATCTTCCAGGAGATTAGCACAAATTTATTGCACTGGTTTGACATTTCTCCTTTCCCACAGTCTTCCAGGGCTAGAAACTATTAGGTTTTTATGCTCTTCCCTTATGATTGGACTTTTAATATTTCATATCTGGAGTTGCTATTACTACAGCTTGAGCTTACTAAATTTCTGATCTAATCAACAACGTAGATTATATGTCAATGAAAGGTGAAAGAACTAAGAAAATCTGAGAAAAAAGCTTGATTTTCAAGTCTTGAAATATTACTTTAGATATCAAAAGGTGAATACATTTGTTCCTTCATTCTCTTTGTATTCCTGCTATAAATCCTATTTATTTCTAAAGCAAATGAATGCTTCCACAGACTAAAGAATAATCCTGAACAAAGGAACTTGAAAGAAAAAAGTACATATTTTTTAAATGTAGTATCACCATTATGAGCTGTGACAAATAAGTGACAATGCAAAGGCTTATAAGGGTCGAATAAGGAAGTGACCTAGCTGAGAAAGCAATCAGAGAAACAGTCCTATCCACATATGATAGTTGATGGTTACTGAAGTCTGCAAATTTTAGCCCTCCTGTTGCCATTGCTGAAAGAATCCCACTAGCCTGCTGATGATAGGGTGTGTGTCAAGGCAGGTGGTGAGCAATGGGAGAATAATAGCATAGTAATGTACCTATGTTAGCCTGACTAGCCTATCCCTTTGCCTAAATATTAAGAAGTGATCTTCTTAGTTCAAGAATTTTCACAGAGAGGTTTATTGCCCTGTGGAGTGAGGCCTTTTCAATAGATTTCTCTATTCATAGTAATGTACCTATGTTAGCCTGACTAGCCTATCCCTTTGCCTAAATATTAAGAAGTGATCTTCTTAGTTCAAGAATTTTCACAGAGAGGTTTATTGCCCTGTGGAGTGAGGCCTTTCCAATAGATTTCTCTATTCTCTTTCATACACTTGTCTATGTTCCTTTAACTTCTCCTATCATTTTAACAGTCCTACTTTCCTCCTACTCTTTCTAGTCTAGGGACCTCCCCCTAGCCTACATAGGCTTGTAAATAGTCACAAATATCAGCAGGATAGGAATATTTTTCACATGGTTCCACTGCTGGATAAGGGAAAAGTAGAACAGATCCTGAGCACAAAGAAACGTAGAAAAGCCACCCACCTGGTCTTATTCCAATTACAGGATGGACTTATTGTCATTTCTATAACTAAAAATAAAATATGGATCTCTAACGCTGCAAAGATATTTTCCTGCCAACTCTCCATTTCTTATGGAGGGGTTTATGAGAGTAGACTGAGGGTACCTCATTCTAAAATGTAAATCTCCCCCTTCTGTAATTAGGGAGGTCATCCCAATCCAAATGAAATGAGTTTTTGTTATTTTTAGTCCATTTACTTTGCCCTCCACAAGACTTGGCCATCAGGATGCTTGGAACTGCCTCCAGCCCCAAGGCAGATCCTGAGTAATCCAGGGAACATTTAAGCCACCTAGAGAACAACACTAGAGGGAATCAGTCTCTCTGCATTTCAATTAATTGCTGGCCACTAAGCCCATTGCTATGCTTTATCTCTCCTAATCTTTGCCCTTCTCCCCTTGTGCCTGTGCCTCTTTTCTCCTAGGACGGACTTCCTACCAGTTCCTCTCTCAATTACTAGAACTCAACTCTCTGCCTGAGTATAGAGAATTTTCACTAATACATGTTGTTCATCTGGTATGTGGATTTAGACTACTATACTCATAAGCTATGGTGTCACCTCCATCTTGCATATATATTTAATATGCATAAATAGGTCTCTTATCTAAATAGCAGTTAAACCTCATGACTGGAGATGAAACTGAATCCAGAGATATCCAGTTGAACAGTATCTATTATGAGCAACATATTGGAAAGTATGGTTTAGGAAACAGTGGCAACTGAATGCTTCCTCGTAGCCCAGGACTGTTATCCTCTAGGACTTGGCTGAGCATGAGGAGTAAAATTGGGCAAACAGATGGGTTTGCCTTGGACATGATAGCACATTTCCTTGATTAGAGCGTGAGTTTGCTGCTTGTAACAGTGTGGCAGAGAAGGGCCTAAGAGTACAGATAGATATTAAAATTGCTGCCTTGGCTTCATTATTCAAAGTCTAGCAAACCAGAACACAAGTTTAGAAAGGATTCTACACCAAATTTTCTTCCCATTTTTGTGTCAAAAATATGTTTGAGCCCATACACTGTATAACATCTTTCAAGTTT
The DNA here is from genome assembly GCF_022837055.1 of Prionailurus viverrinus. NCBI lineage: Eukaryota > Metazoa > Chordata > Mammalia > Carnivora > Felidae > Prionailurus > Prionailurus viverrinus. The sequence goes on from NC_062577.1 coordinate 44,497,463, forward strand.
CTACGGAGGATGTACAAAAAGCATTTGGAACTTACAATCAATTTTTTCCTCTGTGCAACATAAACATACAGAGCACCCTAACCCCCTTCAAAATCATTTTTGCCAAGAGAAATAAATAAGATGTAAGGAAAATATTTTAAATTTACTCTAACATGTATCAAAACTGTCCTTGAAGATCTTTTGATTTGTGTGAGAAGTCACAGTATCTACGACAACTAAATAATAATGCAGGGCCATTATATAGAACATCCCAGCAATGGTAATTTGATGAGAATCATCAAAGAACTGTAAAGAAAAGAACTGTATTATCAGAATAAACAATGATGGCCTGCCTTGTGGTTAAATAAGAGTATCCAGATGGCTTTTCTCAAACACGCTGAAAATATCTCCTGCTCTCGAGATATATTAAGTTCTACAGCAGGTGATATTCATCCTTTTCCCAATAGGAAACGCAGTGCTCAAAAGCATAGACCTCAGAGCCAAATCTCATGCATTTAAATTACTCCTCTGCCACTTAAAAGATGACCATGAGAAAAAATAATTACATCTACTATGCCTCAGTTTCCTCATGTGTTATATGTCAAGATAATTATACCTATTCAAGGAGTTATCAAAAAATAAATAAAAATCTATATGAGAAAACATGTAGACCAGTGGCTGGCAAATATTAAGTACTCAATAACTATTAGTTACTATTGCCAAAATTCCTTCCCTATCACTCCTCAAGAAATATTCACTTAAAACCAAGCCATACCAATCACAGGTTAATGACTGAATTGCTTTCCTCTCTGTAAGGGAGATGTTGAGGAAAGGAACACTTTGTGAGGAGGAAAAGAGTGGAAGAGAATGCTAGAAGAAGGGAGGAAAGCTAATATGTACTCAGCACTTAAAAATCGTCAGACATTTTCATGTACTCATTTTTTCCCTCAAACCAACCCTAGTAACTTGCACAGGTTTGCACAACTAATAGTGGCAGAACAGGAATTAGAACAAGTTCTTCTCTTACCAGTGAATATAATGTTCTCTAAGAAAAAGAGTGAGAGAAGGGGAGAGGTAAATATACGTGTATTTTAACTAGAAGCTTATTATAGCAAAAACTAACTTGCCAAAGGTTATTATATAATTGCTTAAAGTTTCACTTTACTCACATAGGTACTATTCACCTCTTCCAATTCTCCTGTCAATAATAAGCATATATAGAAAAGAGCTTCTTGTGACTGAACAGTATTCATTGTGTAAATATTTTATATGTTTACAAATTCTGTGGTTATTTTCTGCTGCTAATAGTTCTTAAATCACTGTAATTACAGAGTGTGATATGTAAATATGAAATTTTAAATGCACATTTAATAAACTTGCCTTTACTAAATACAGTCAGGTTTCATTAAGCTGTCTTTTCAGTTTTGTTAACTATAGCAGCACATAACTTGAAATGTTAATGAAAATGTGCCCTTTAATTTTAGGTGGCGACCTTTGCTAAAATGAATTTATCTCTACAGTATATTTTTAAAAGTTAAAGGAAACAGGATAAAAATATGTTCTAATTCTGAAAGACTAATCTTAAATAAATGCCTTTAAATATAGAGTACAGTTCTTACATTACTGTCTTCTTAGATGTAACGTAGCTGGAAGGTATGTTATTGATTTATTATTGTGTTTCTTGATAAGATGCTTATAAGATATCTGCTTGCTTATTTCTCCTCAAATTAGTAAGACAATATGAGCACGTAGGTAAGCCATAGGCAAGGGCTAAAGGACAGCCACTTAAAATCAGAAAATGTGTATAACTGTATTTTTATCACAATCTTCCTGATTCTAAAATGAGGTTAGACTTGGCATTATATTGATATGATTAAAAAAGCTCTATCCTTTGCCTCTCTCTCCAATCTCATTTGCTCCTATTCCTTTTTATTCATTTAAAAAGTATTTATTGAGCACTAAGTGGTAATATTGCTGGTGATATGGCAGCAAACATCCTTGCTGTTGTGGAGTGTGTATTTCAGTATGAGAGACATCATAAATAAATATACAAAAACATCAGAAAATAGTAAGTACCATGGGAAAAATAAAGCAATGAAAGAAGACAAAAACCACCATGGGTTTTAGATAGGAGGGACTTGATAATTTATAATAAAGTGGTTTGGGAACATCTTGATGAGGAAGTGATAAGTGAACAAAGATCTAAAAAGCTGACTCAGCGGAAGAAGCCCTGTAGCTACCTAGAGAAGAGCATCCAGGCAGTGAGAATGACACATTATTGTTTTGGCAAGGCTGCGTGTTCATGTTTAAGAAATAGTAAGGAGACCTTACAGGATGACTTCAACAGAGTAAACAAAGAGGAGGGAGGTAGGAGATGAGGTCAAACCATAAAGGAGAAAGGTGCAAGTCACATACAGATTTGTGGAGACATTGCCTTTCATTCTGTAAATGGAATATATTAATTTGCTGGTTTGGTGAAGTTGCCATAAATTGATTTATGCTTTTATAGGATTATTTTGTCTGCTGAATGTAAAATAGTCTCTACAGGGATAAGAGCTAAAACAGCGGTATCAATAATCCAGAGGAAAAATGATGGTGACTCAGAACAAGATGTTAATAGGAAGATGGTAAGAAGTGGTCAGAATTCGAAGGTCAAAGCAATAGGATTTAATAACAGATCGGAATTGGACGATGACAAGAAAAGAAAAATGAATAATGACTCCAAGGATATTCTCTTCTGAGAGTCATAGTGTAGTATTCAGTTTTCTCTTAGTGTGCCTCCCAGAAAGTCACCCTTCTCGGTACTCATTTGCACTCATTTTTTTTTTTTTTTAATTTTTTTTTCAACGTTTTTTATTTATTTTTGGGACAGAGAGAGACAGAGCATGAACGGGGAAGGGGCAGAGAGAGAGGGAGACACAGAATCAGAAACAGGCTCCAGGCTCCGAGCCGTAAGCCCAGAGCCTGACGCGGGGCTCGAACTCACGGACCGCGAGATCGTGACCTGGCTGAAGTCGGACGCTTAACCGACTGCGCCACCCAGGCGCCCCTGCACTCATTTTTAATATTAACCATAAGTGAGGGTCTTCTCTTAATATGCTCTGTACTAGAACTTTATTTATATGATCCCACTTTATCCCTTGAAGGGAATACACTGTTATTACTGCCATTATATATATGAGGAGATTATACTCATCCCACTGTAAGGCCATAAATTATCCACACCTTTGTCATTCCCCAAACAACCATATTTAAGGACAAGAACAACAATGTATCAATTTCTGTATGCTAAACACTGGGAAATTTTTCTTTCTTAAAATTACTTCCCGTTATTGTATTCTGAATGGATGGATGAAGTGAATTACTGATGAAGTTTTTCAAGTGGAATGATTTGAATTATGGCAAAATTCCTTATTATATCATCAAATATGTGTCCTTATGGGACCTACAAATCTATTGAAGTTCTTCCCATTAGCATTTTTAAACAATTTTTATAAAAGAGTAAATCATAAGACATACATATATATTTTGCTCTTAATATGGCAAAGATATAATACATTTTTTTCTTTTGCAAACTTGTCCCTGAAGTCTAAGAATAATTTATATATTTGCTAATTGTTTTCTTACTATAAATTTATATAAATTCAGGCTAATTAAAACATAATCAAGTGAATAATAATCTCAATTGAGCAGTTTTTCATGTTACAGATTACCTTTTACTTTTAAAATTATTAATTTACATTAATAAAGAATGGTCATATAGTGGCATGAAATAACTAACAGCATGCGTAGTCCTGTCTAATTAAAAGTTGTTTCTAGTCAATATTTGTGATAAAGCCTATAAAAACAAGGGGAAAAGACCTAGCTGAGTCAATGGAATATACTGGTTGTTACTTTTTATATTAATACTGGTTGTTACTTTTTATATTAATACTAAAACTAAATACTGGTTGTTACTTTTTATATTAATAAAATCATTACTGGCTTCTTGCATGTTGCACTGTACTTAAAATTAATATATCATTAGTATTGGCTCAGTACCTGTCATCAGTATTATAAGAATAATCGCCACGCCCACTGTAGCCTCTCTTTAGCTAATGCTATTTTCAAATATATTTTAACTAAACCTCACATAAAGAATTTTTCTAGGACCATTATTATATATCTGGTTAAGTCTTGAGACACAACCAACATTCATTTTATTCGATATTACTCAAGAATTATTTGGCCTTGCTTGTTCCTACCAATTTAGTTTTACTTAGAAAGACACTTTATTTTTTTCTATAAAATTGAAATGGTAAGAACAGTAGGCAATAAACTCAGCTAGAGCTTATTGTCCTTTTCAATACCTCAGCTCAGATATAACTTTACTAGGTCCTCCATCAGCTCTGTCAGGAGCTATGAGAAGACCACAGGCAATCAAAGTACCAAGCTTTCTTGCACAGCCTGGGTGGGCGGAGCTGCAGAGCAAAGCAAGCCCACTCCGATGAAGGAGAGTCTCCTGGCACACACACTACCCTACTTCACTAAACTGACAGGTGTCTTATTACAAAGTAAGAATAGAAATTACTATTGCAGGACTTGATGCTACTTTGGGTTGTAAGTCCCTTGGCTTAATCCTCACAACTAGCAGCACGATGTGTACTATTTTATTTTAAGAATGAGGAAAACAAAGCCTTAGAGAGTCTGATAGAAGTACCTAAAGCAAATGTACAATTGACAGAGTTGGCCTGGAGCCCAGTCCATCTGAGTCTTCACATCGCCTTGTCCACACTCCCCTCTGACCAAGCCCTGTGTGGAAATTTGAACGTTTGGTTTGTCTACAAAATTTTACTATTGTAATCTGAGTTATCCAAGTTTTATCAAGGATTTTCTGGATTAAATATGCATTTCAAAAATATCACACTGTCTTCAGTATATTGGATAGCTCAGAAGGGTCTCAAGGATGTGTAGAGAAAATATCTGAAGTATTGTTAGAGAATTCCAGCCATGATAGGACGCACCCATAAGAAAGTCAGGGTGAGACTGAGAAAAATCTGAGTGATGAATTAGAAAATGTTTGGCAACAGATAGAATATGGGGGTGAGCGATCAGGAAGAGTCAAAGATTCTACTTTAAATTCTGGCTTAAATAACTAGTTAGGTAGTGGTGTTGACACTGAAAATGAAAACAGAAGGAAAAGTGAGTCAAAGGAAAAAACACACTTGTTTAGTTCAAAATGTCTTTACTTTATGTGTCTATCAGAAATCCAAATAAAAATGCAAATGGAAAATAAAAATCCTGGATCCTGGCTGTAGATGCAGATTTAAGGGGTCGTTGGCATACAGACGGACTGAAAAAGAAAGCATTCTTAGAGAGAAATAAAAATGTATTAGGATGGGGGCGCCTGGGTGGCGCAGTCGGTTAGGCGTCCGACTTCAGCCAGGTCACAATCTCGCGGTCCGCGAGTTTGAGCCCCGCGTCAGGCTCTGGGCTGATGGCTCAGAGCCTGGAGCCTGTTTCCGATTCTGTGTCTCCCTCTCTCTCTGCCCCTCGCCCGTTCATGCTCTGTCTCTCTCTGTCCCAAAAATAAATAAACATTGAAAAAAAAAATTAAAAAAAATGTATTAGGATGGAGAATAGGTCTGGTGTGGATGACTGAATAAATAATAAGAAAATAATAATGCATTGACATTAAGACAATGACATTTTTGAATTAAGGCATGAATACTGAAGTAGATTTGAATTCTTGTAAATTTTAGAACGTGGTTATATTTTGCTGAGATGGAATAAAAAGAAAAGTGATTTAACGTGACTTTCAAGACAATGAAAAGCCACCCATATCTAATGTATGAATGTTGAAATCTAGGAAAATAATGGCAGTTTTCGAAATATAGATAAATTTATGGCATCAGGTACTTAAGGACAATAATGAATACAAGCACTGGAAGACAGTGACGACTAGGAGAAAGTACTGATAGAGTAAAATAGCATGAGTCGCATAAAGCACATTCTTTTCTAAAAAGTAGGAATGATCTCCAGTTTTGGTGTGGGTGATCTGTTAAACAGTACCTTCAGCTTCTGCCTCAACCCTTGTCCCCTCAGGCTCTGGCACTCGCTGATCCCTGGGGCTGAATGGCATCTCATTTCTCAGCACTGTTTCTGAATACAGAACCTACTCCTTTTTAGTGTGTTCTCTCAAATATCTTTCGGTTCAACCTGATCAGCTGTTTAGTGCATCTCACATACATACACACACACAGTCACACATGCATATACAACTTTCTATCTTCCTAATAATTTATATACAAATGAGTGCAGAAGTTGGATGCTGCTTAATATGCATCATCCTTCTTTTATTCCTACAGAATCCTTCTCTTCATGTGAGCTAAAATAAGACTGTATAGTATACTTTTAAAATAAATAGTGTTACCATAAATAGTTAAAATAAATATTTACCACAAATAAATAGTGTGTGTTACCACGCACATGGGACAATGGCAGACATACGACCAGTACTCAGTAGATGTTAGCCCCCTGCTTTGACAAATTCTTAGAACCATATGGGAAAAAGCACTTGGAGGCTACCCAAAGTTTGCCCATTTTGAAAACGACCCATGGATTCCCAAATCAAATATTGACTCACCATATAAATTTGTAAAGACAGTTTGCCTTTCTAAAATGATTGTGTGAGCCTAGCTGCCATTTTTACATGCTTTTGACCAAAATATAGTCCTACAGTATCTGCATAGTCTTCCTACACCCTTTCAACCAAAAAGTGGGAATAAGAAAGATAAACATGAATAGTGACGAACAAACATGAAAACTCTCAGTCAAATCAGGTAAATCACACTATCAGCATAAACACATAATAACACATTATCTGAGATAATGACAAGTGGACTGAATCCTAATAAAGCCAATTAAGTGGTAAGAAAACATTGCTTAGTCTACTGAGGGTTTCAGGAAGAACTTCTCTGAGGAGGTGACATTTGAACATAGACCAAATAAAACAAGGAATTGAATCCCCTGAATATGAGCAAAAAGCACTGCAAATAGTCACAGCAAAGGTAATACCATGGTTTTGGTACATTTGAGGGATGAAGAAAAGTTCTCTCTAATTTGAAAGATTCTAACAATTTTAATCTGTTGGTAGAATAAGAGAGCTTCCTGTTAAATCACTTGGGTTTTCCTCACCATCCCTACTTCTATTTCTTCTCCCACTTCCTACCATGGCTTCCTCTCTTGCCCAGCCAAGATTGCATGGGCTGGTAACATTTTCACTTTAAATGTTTGCTACAATTTGTCACTGAAACCACCTGTGGCTGGAGACCTTGTTTATGGAAGTTTTTAAATTACAGATTCAATTTCTTGAATAGACAGGCATATGTTTAGATTATTTCTTCTTGACTGAGGTTTAGTAGTTTGTGTCTTTAAGGAATTGATTCGTTTCATCTAAGTTGTGAAATTAATGGGCATTTTTGTTCTTAGCATTTCCTTATTATGCTTTCAATGTCTACAGGAATAGTAATAATGTCTTCTCTTTAGTCCCTAATATTTATAATTGATGTTTTCTCTCTTTGTCAGTATAATATGGAGGTTTATCAATTTATTGACCTTCTCAAATAAGCAGCTCTGGTTTCCACTGGTTTTCTGTTTTCAATTTCACTTATTTCTTCTCATATTAATTATATTCCTTTCTTTTCCTTGATTTAGTTATCATTGACTTTTTTTCCTCTATTTTCTTTTTTTTTTTCAACATTTATTTATTTTTGGGACAGAGAGAGACAGAGCATGAACGGGAGAGGAGCAGAGAGAGAGGGAGACACAGAATCGGAAACAGGTTCCAGGCTCTGAGCCATCAGCCCAGAGCCTGACGCGGGGCTCAAACTCACGGACTGCGAGATCGTGACCTGGCTGAAGTCGGACGCTTAACCGACTGCGCCACCCAGGCGCCCCTTCTCTATTTTCTTAAAGTTTATGTTACTAATATTAGATCTTTCTCTTTTTAGTATTTTCAATGCTATTTAAATTTACGTGCTATTTAAATTTCATTTTTTTAGATTCTTTTAATGTTTATTTTCGAGAGACAGAGAGAGACATAGTATGAGCAGGGGAAGAGCAGAGAGAGAGAGGGAGACACAGAATCTGAAGCAGGCTCCAGGCTCTGAGCTGTCAGCACAGAGCCTGACATGGGGCTCGAACTCACAAGCCATGAGATCATGACCTGAGCCAAAGTTGGGCCCTTAACTGACTGAGCCACCCAGGTGCCCCAACTATAAATTACTTTCTAAACACTGTTCTATGTTTTTTTTTTAAGTTTATTTATTTTGAGAAAGAGATAGAGAGAGAGAGGAGAGAGAGAGAGAGAGAGAGAGAGTTTGAGTAGGGGAGGGGCAGAGAGAGAGGAAAGAGAGAATCCCAAGCAGACCCTGTGCTGTCAGCACAGGGCCTGACATGGGGCTCAGACTCATAAACTGTGAGATCATGACCTGAGACAAAATCAAAAGTCAGACACTCAACTAACTAAGCCACCCAGGCACCCCTAAATACTGTTTTAGGTTTATTACCTGCATTTTGTTATGTTGTATTTAATTTATATATCCAGAAGTGGGATTATTGAATCATATGGTAGTTCTATTTTTAATTTTTTGAGGAACCTCCATACTGTTTTCTTCTGTAGCCGCACCATTTTATATTCCCAACAACAGTATATAAGGGTTCCAAATCCTCCACATCCTAACTAATACTTGTCATTTTTTAAATAAGAGGCATCATAATAGATGTGAGATGATAACTCCTTGTGATTTTGGTTATCATTTTTCTGATAATTACTGAAATTGAGCACCATTTTATACGTTTTAGCTATTTATATGTCTTCTTTGGAGAAATAAGCTCTAAGTTCTTTGGCCATTTTTTAATCAGGTTATTTGCTTGTGGGTTTGTTTATTTGTGGAGGTTTTTTTGTTGTTGTTGTTTTTTTTTTGTTTTGTTATGGGGTAGTAAGAGATTCTTATGTATTGTGGATATTAACTCCTTATCAGATAGATGGTTTGCAAACAATTTCTACCATTTCATAGGTCACCTTTTCAGTCTGTTGATTGTTTGCTGTGCAGAAGCTTTTAGTTTGATATAGTCTACTTGTCTATATTTGGTTTCACTGTCTATGCTTTTGGTGTTAAATTCAAGAAATCATTGCCAGGACCAGCATCATGAAGGTTTTTCTGCATGTTTTCTTCAAGGAGTTTTAGAGTTTCAGGTCCTATGTTTCAGCCTTTACTCCATTTTACGTTCATTTTTGTGTATGGTATAAAAAAGGTATTTTTCCATTTTTAAAATCAACTTTAAGATACTTTGGATCCTCAATATTTTACTTACCCCCTATCTCCCACAAGTGAATTGCTCTTTTTGTAGCTATTCAAGATCCATATTCCAAAAATGACCGATTTAATATTTATGGAGGTCTTTAAAATTATTGATGACTTTAGCAGAACTTCTATCTGGTAAGGAGTTAAAAATGTCAGGAGTTCATATGAGAAACCATTGTGAATTCCCTTGGACCCTCACACCCCTAACAGAGATAAAAACTCCTTCCTCTATGTCACAAGATTATCTGATGTCTGATGGTATCATTGTATTTATAGTGTTGCACTGTTACTGATTGCTTGCATACTTCATTTTTCCACATTTGGAAGAGTTTTGAGCATTTTGTACTCCAACAGTGACACAGTTCCTAGCACAGCATATATGTGTGAATATATGGCAAAAAATATTACACAGACTATTTAAGCATTTAACTTCATTTCTGATGTTGTTAAATGATACAATTCTACCAAAATCACTAAATATCTCTTTGTTTCAATTTTCTCTTCCACTGCAATTACTAAGTTGAAACTATAACGTCTACCATGTTATTTGAAATCAATTCAGCAAATACATACTAAGTATCTCTTATTTTGGTAAATACCATGATGAAAAGATGATCTTAACTAGTTACACACTAAGAGCAGAGATAAGCACAAATTTCATTGAAAGTAGGTGGAATGTGAAATGTGTAATAAAATACTTAATGCAAAATAATGTTTCAAAACAAAAGACAGGGAATAATCCTATAAAGCTTCCCGAAGGAATGAGTGGGGTTCATATACTTTATGCCAAAGAATAAGAAAAAGGATATTTCAAGATTTTAAAATAATAAGATAGAGGGATCAAGAACAGTCACAGAAGTCTAGTTCAGGTAAAATACAGATATCTTAGAGTCTTTAATTAGAGAAAGAAAGAAAGTGTGCTGTGTGTGTCTTATGTGTGTCACACATGCACACACATACTCAGACTCATTAGAAACAGTGAAAATCCAAGCTAGAGTAATGGTAGTGAAGACATACGTGCACGTATATGTGGGAAAATGTCATGGAAATGAAACTCAAAGGCCAACCATCTTCATATAGTCTGATGCTGACAATAAACAGGGTAATCAAGAAAGAATAGAAAGAAAGAATGAGAGCTGTGAGGACAGAGTTCTGTGTAAACCATTTATTTGGGAAACAAACTAGTATTTAAATTTTGCAAACGGATTTTTTTCCTCATTTTTATTTAAATTCTAGTTAGTTAAAATATAGTGTAAGATTGGTTTCTCTGATTCATCACTTAGATACAACACTCAGTGCTCATCACAAGTGCCCTCCTTAATCCCCATCACTCATTTAACCCATCATGCCACTCATGTCCCCTCTAGCATGCTGTATGTTCTCTACACTTAAGAGTTTGCCTCCAACTCTCTCTCTTTCTTTTCTTCCTTCCCCTATGTTCATCTGTTTTGTTTCTTAAATTCCACACATGAGTTAAATCATATGGTATCTGTCTTTCTCTGACTTATTTTTCTTAGCATAATACTCTCTAGCTCCATCCACGTCTTTGGAAATGGCAAGATTTCATTCTTTGTGTAGCTGAGTAATACTCTATTGTATGTATATTCCACATCTTCTTTATCCATTCATCAGTTGATGGGTATTTGGGCTCTTTCCATAATTTGGCTACTGTTGATATAAACTGATTTTAATAACAATTGGTACAAAGTTTTACACTATAAATTTTAATTTGATAATGTTATGAGGCAAAATAATTAGGCTTTTCCCCCCCAATTTCCTCTTTATTGTGTTCTTTCTTTTCCTAATGGAAGTTTGGGTACCAGAGTCTTTCAGGGTCTTAATTACTATATTCACTTCCTTTTGTAATTTACATAAAATAATCTTGCACCTGCCAATAAAGTGGTTATAATTGACTCGTCTTACATTTACTTATTTCAGATTATATTTAAAAATCTCTAGGTATTAATAAACTTTATAAGTCACAGAATCAATGACTCTCCCCTGAAACCCATGGGAAATATATAACCCCTAGTAACTCTGTACTTTGTGAGCACACTACACCTTGCATCAGTACACTCATAAAAGTGCATAATCTTCTATTGTTTTATTGCCACTTTGTGTTCTAGTCATTTAAAAACGAACTTTAAACGTTTCATGAGAATTCAGGTATGATGCTATGCCTCAGATTCTCTTTTATAACTTTTTAGTAATGTGTCCCATAAGTTCCATTGATACAGCTTCATAACATTTAGGAGGGTCTGAGCCAGTACCCTTGCATATTAAATTTGCAGTTTACACATAAAGTAAGTGCTTAACTGCTTGATTTGTAAGGAGAAAATTGAGGAGGTTAATCCAACAATACCTTAAATTTCTTTATGCACAGATCAATCATCAAAATAAAAGGGGCTTGAAAAATAATTTAGTTTAGGGGCGCCTGGGTGGCGCAGTCGGTTAAGCGTCCGACTTCAGCCAGGTCACGATCTCGCGGTCCGGGAGTTCGAGCCCCACGTCAGGCTCTGGGCTGATGGCTTGGAGCCTGGAGCCAGTTTCCGATTCTGTGTCTCCCTCTCTCTCTGCCCCTCCCCCGTTCATGCTCTGTCTCTCTCTGTCCCAAAAATAAATAAACGTTGAAAAATAATTTAGTTTATTTCTCTGCCAATAAGCAAATTTCTACCTCAATTGACATACATGTTAAAAAGCCAAGTACCTACAGGTGATTTAATGTCCCCCAAACAGATTTTTAAGTCATTCACTGTACTTAACCTTCTTTCAATAATTCCAATGATTTTCAGTTACTAGTAAAATAAAAATATAATCACTTCACTCCCCCATTTTCTACATTGAAACCCTCATCATATATCGGAAGAGTAAGAATCCATCGAGTATTTCCTCTCTGACATAAACTAGATATGTTTTTTCTCTTTTATTGCATACTTTCAATTATATTTTTTTAAAGTATCATCCAAGAAAAATAGTTTCATGGGAATGTGTTATTTAGACTAACACTAATGATTCTTACTGAAAGACTTCTCTGTATCTTTGGCCACTACTGGACACATCATGTTGCTTCCTTAAACTCAATTTTTATCATGAGTATTTATTATTAAATATTCTTCATTGACACTTTCATTGTAATTGCCTTTGCACCCAGTTATATTCTTGGGCTATTTTCCCCAAGCTTGCAGGGATCTAGCTATTACAATTGTGTTTCCTAACTCTGGTTTGAGCCGTGCACTTATAATACCACACAGAATTGGACACAAGCCTTTACGTGTGTTTATATTCGTTGTTATTCCAGTAAGAAAGGTATACATGATAGACTATATAATGAAAATATGTAACTTTTTCAGTTTTTCTGAAACTGAAACCATCTACAATGGATAAATTTTAATGTGTACATAATTAAAAGCTCCTGTACATTTAGAGTCTCTGTCTTTGTTCTCATTTGTGTTATGATTTAAGACTCTTCTTAGGAAAGCCAAAATAAAACAATTACTTCCAAATGCAATTCTTCGATGGGTCATTCAATTTGCTGACTGTCTCGACTCCTCCCCTGTCTGACAGCTGCCATGGAAAGAAGATATGAAACTTGTCATTTTTCTTTCACCCACTGTGATAAACACATGTTTTATTTATTTGTACCTCAATTCTTCTGTGAAACTGCTTGGGAAAGTACAATAAGAAAAATAGAATATAATGTACTGTTGATAAAGATCATTCTTGCAGGAATAGAATAGCATTTCCAAAAATCAGTTGATTTGACTACTTAACTTTAATTAAAAATAATGTGCCATTTGTGATAGTTATAAATATCTTATTTGAACATTAGGGCATAACATAAGCTAGAAAAATAACATCATTCAGAACTACCAAAAAGTCATTGTAGTTTTATATAGTTTTTATGCAATCATTAGATCAATAGTTCAGAGACTATTAAAAGGATCACATGTAATATTTTTAATCAAAGAATTTTAAAAGAAAAAGTGAATATTATGGAACTTTAATTTTTTAAAAAGGTAAATTTATTGCCAGAGCTTACATAAGGAGAAACTTGATATAAAATAGACTGTTGGATTTACTGATTATTGCTGTTGAAAAGCAGTAAAAATATTGTTAAATCTATTGATGAATGGATAAAAAGGTTTAGTAACTAAATATATTGAACGTGAGGCAACATGATTTATGTAACTTATTTAGTATTCATAAAACATTATGAAATAGATTTATAATTCTCATTTTATGCATAAACAAAGAGGGGAGTTTAAATATGTTTCCCAAAGGCACATATCTAATAAGCAGAGGCTCTTACATTTAAAACTGTATATATCTCACTATGGAATCCATTTAATGTCCACCACATGACAAATGTATAATCAAGAGAAAACTCAGATGCCAATGATTTACATTATATCTAATATATACAAGTGCTTAGTATATCTTTAATGATTTAATGACTTCTTTTATCTTTTTATGCAACAAAAATAACTGAACACATATGACAAGATGAATTTTAAAAGCAGAGAATATACTCGATGACAAAAGTCTCAACACTGAGGATGTAGAGAATGACAAAGTCTATGAACAGTTCCATGTTAGAGACACAGGCCATGAAAAAATGCAGGATCCTACTGATACTATATTAAAATACACCCAGGTGCCAGCTCATTTCCATGAATTAAACAAACAAGCAAACAAACAAAAACTTTCTTTGGTGCTGGTTTTGATATTTAACAAGTGTCCTTGACTACTGTTATATTTATTAGAAAAAGGGCAGTCTAATCCATGTTGATGATCATAATCAAAGAGAATGTTGAAAATTTACAGATGCATTCAAGGAAAGTAACCAAAAAAACCCAAAAAACAAAAAACAAAAAACAAAGCTGAGGAAATGGGGCTGAGAGATTCTATGTTATAGCTGAATCAATTATTGGCCCAAACATCTCACTCTCCAAGGTAGTATCATATATTTGTAGTTTTGACACATATACCTGTTGGTCAGGATTTCCATCCCTACCATTAGATTTGGGGTTTGAAATGTGACTTGCTTTGGCCAATGACATATTAATGAATGTGAGTTTAGTGGAAGCTTGACTAGGACAAGTTTGGGGTTCACCTCTTTTGCACTGATACCCTGCAATAAGAACACTACCCAGATAATCAGTATCTCAGTATGGGGCATTCCATATGCTCTGGGCAGATTCCGTTTCCAGAATGCTGTTCCAGAAATTCCAAAATAGGAGATAAAAAGAACAGATTCCAATCCAACCTCCTATTTGGAGTCTGAAATCCAGTCTATTTTGTTCAAGTTGTAAATGCCACACAGAACACTGAACATGAAATTAAATTATTGTTTGAAATAATTAAGTTTGCGGTTATGGCAGTAGCTAAGTAATACTATTGTTAATGATGACTGTGATTGCTATGATTTAGCATAACTCTAGGAACCTGCACATTTGGAGTTTAGATAAAATAGAGCTTTGAAAGTGTCCATTTACTTTTTGGTGTACAATGGAATAAGATATTATTAAATATACCAAAAAGAATAATAGCAAAAGAATAATTTCTTTGAAGATTGAGATGTGGTGATCAATATATTTTGAATACATGTTGGATGAATGTTTGACAGATGCAAGGGACTCTGCCAGTGCTACTAAATGAGGTCGAAGATACAGCCCATTTATAGTTAGAGTCTAAATTTCAGTATCATGAGGACCACAACCTTTCACAGATATTTCTTAGAAAATCTATCAGTGTTTTCTAATACTCTCAGGTATCTTCTATATTTATAACTAATAGGTCACAGAATAGGTCAGTTCTCAAGCTGATTTTTAATGCTCTCCTTATCTGCAAGACAATGCTTCCTAGAAAAGTGCTGGGGACTCCTGCTGCTTCTTCCCTAAGTCTTTGCCTTCGAGTTCTTACTTAGATCCACAAATTCAGTGATGACTCTGTCAAACTAATCCCTATGTCTCGACTTTTCCTCTCTATCCAGTGACCATTCTACCTGTTCTTCCATTACGTCCTCCATTCCTAAAACTTTCCCATTCAAGTTTTCCATCCCTGCTAATGGTACACTATTCTCCCTTTCACAAGAGTTTTCACCAAGTATTCATCTTGACACACACAAAAAAATGTGTAGTCCTGTAGAATTATCAGTAAAAAATTTATCCTTTCTAGTCAATCTCATCTTTTCTGTTACCACTGCACTGTCTTCAGTCCGGATTATGTCACACTTAGATCGTTGCTATAACTTTTTAGCATGCAGCCAGTCATCTGTGGCAATGAATTATCGTACATTCCCCATTAGATCAATCACTTTAAAATTGTGGGACTCTGTACTGTAGAAACAGACTTACTTTCAATGTCTCCCGGTAGCCTATTAAGGCAAGTACATAGACCATATCCTGGCACTCACTATATCCTTAATTTTAATAAACGTGTTTACCTATAAATGATTTTTGTTAGTCTTTATTTATCTTCATTGCTAGAATATACTTTGTGTTATCTTGCTTTGGAAACTTGCTGATATTATTTCTTCATTTACAGCAGCCTTTCACTCATTACCATCTCTTAATTTTGTTTACAATTTTTCAAAGGTATTTTACACATTATATATTCTCCATAAAAGCCTTTGCTGTTCTAATAGAGCAACCTAATGGAGCGGTGCTTAGTGTGGTTCCTCATGACTTGGAACCACGATGGCATTCATGATATCCAGTCACATGTTATTATTACTCTGATAATTATTTCATATTTTTACAAGGGCAGAGATACTGCCTTACTAATTTTAGAAACATATGCTAAATCCCCTACATTTATTAGCATGTGTCTTATATCAATGGAGTTCAGTGCATTACTGTTGAATTGAAATAAAAAATAATCTAGCAGCTGTAATACTACATACTAGATTCTAGCTAGATTAAAAGTAATAATAACAACATATTTATTGAGGGTTCACTACTTGACACTTTTATAAATTGGGACAACACCAAGAGCTTGGTTGTATCATTGAGTCACCTTTTACAGATGAGGAGTCTGAGATAAATATAGTAAAGTAAATTTACTTGCTCAAGATTGTACTAATGGTAAATGGCCAAGCAGGGATAGAATTGAAAGTTATGTGAACCTGCAGCCTGTGCTCCTCCTGTTGCTCACAACATAACTGAAGTGATCCAAAGAATACATAAACTAACAGGGAAGTGTGCTTGGTGGTCCAGTGGTGCTTTACACATTTAAAATGACTAGGCATTGTGAATTAATCTAATGAAGCTAAGTAAATATGCATATATGTGGGAAAATGTGTCACCTTTTCCAGGAAAAAAGATTTTACAAAAGTAATAGAGTGTTATTTATTTGTATTCTAAACAATCATTAAGCATTTATTTTACTATGCATAGCAAAGTGAAATTACCTCATGCTTTAGAGCAAGGATCATCAAACAGCAGTGTGTCGGAAGAAAATATGTAAGAGAGACCATGTGTGGCCTAAAAGGCCTAAAATATTTACTATTTGGCCTTCTATAGAAAACATTTCCTAATCCCTGCTTTAGAGTTAGTTCTAGGTGAAAAACAATAGCCCTGATGAATATAGAGCATAATTACTCAACAAATATTAGCAAACCATGATCATGTGAATTAATTCCAGGGATACAAAAATGGTTCAAAATTCACAAATCAATCAACATGATACACCATATTAACAAAATAAAGGATGAAAATCATACCATTATCTCAAAAGATGCAGAAGAAGCATTTGACAAGATTCAACATCCATTTATGATAAAAACTCTCAACAAAGTGGGTATAGAGGGAATGTACTTCAACATAATATAAGCCATATGTGACAAACCCACGGCTAATATCATACTCAATATGAAAAGCTTTAAGCTTTTCCTCCATGATCAGGAACAAGACAAAGATGCCCACTCTTGCCACTTTAGTCAACACAGCGTTGGCAGTTAGGAAAGAAAAAGAAATACAAAACACACAAATTGGTAAGGAAGTAAAATTGTCACTATTTGCAGATGACATCTATATATAGAAAATTCTGAAGACTACACCAAAAACTGTCAGAATAAGTAAATTTTTTAAAGTTGCAGGATACAAAATTAATATACAAAAATCTCTTTCTTATATACACTAATAATGAACTACCAGAAAGAAAAATCAAAACACAGTCCCAATTACAATTGCATTAAAAAAAAACCCCTAGGAATAAATTGAACCAAGGAGGTGAAGGATTTGTACACTTAAAACTATAAGGTGCTGTTGAAAGAAACTAACACACACACACACACACACACACACACACACACACACACACACTTGGAAATACGTTCTGTGCTCATGGAATGGAAGAACTAATATTGTCAAAATGTACATAATACTCAAAGCCATCCACAGATTCAATGCAATTCCTATCAAAATTGCAATGGCATTCATTCTCATGAAACTGGAACAAATAATTCTAAGATTTGTATGGAATCACAAAAACCCCAAGTAGCTAAACCAATCTTGAGAAACAAGAACAAAGCTGGAGCCATCATGCTCCCTGATTTAAAACTACAAAGCCATAGAAATCAATATAGTATGGTATTGGCATAAAAATAGACACATAGATCAATGGAACAGAATAGAGTCCAGAAGTAAACACACATATATATGGTCAACTAATTTACGATGAAGGAGACTTGAATATACATTGGGGGAATAATACAGTCTCTTCAATCAATGTTGGGAAACTGGACAACCACACACAAAAGAATGCAACTGGACCACTATCTTACTGATATACAAAAACTACCTCAAAATGGATTAAAGTTTTAAATGTAAGACAGGAAGCCATAAAACACCTAAAAGAAAATGTAGGTTGCAAGTTCCTTGACATCAGTCTTAGCGATGATTTTTTGGATCTGACTCAAAAGGCAAGGACACAAAACCAAAAATAAACAAATGAGACCACATCAAACTAAAAAGCTTCTGTACAGAAAAGAAAACCATTAACATATGTCAAACTATCAGCAAAATGAAAAGGCAATCTACTGAAAGGGAGAGGATATTTACAAATCTTATATCTGATAAGGAATTGATATACAAAATATACAGAGAACTTGTACAACTCAGTAATAACAAAAACAATCTAATTTTAAAAATGAGCAGAGTATCTGAGTAGATGTACAAATGACCAACAGATACATGAAAAGATGCTCAACTCACTAATCATCAGGTAAATGCAAATCGAAACCACAATAAGATATTACCTCACATCTGTTAGAATCACTAGTATCAAAAAGAAATAACATGTGTTGGCAAGGATGTAAAGAGAAGGAAATCTTGATGCTCCTCTGGAGGGAATGTAAACTGGCACAACCAGTACAGAAAATAGTGTGGACATTCCTCAAAAAAATACCATAACATAAAATAAAATAAAATAATAGAACTACCATTTGATCCAGCAATTCCATTTGAATCTCTATCTAAAGAAAACAAAAGCACTAATCTGAAAAAGATATGTGCACACTTATGTTCACTGTAGCATTATTTACAATAGCCAATATATGGAAGCAACCTAAGTTGCCATTGATATATTAATGGATAGAGAAAATCTGTCTCTCTCTTTCTCTCTCTCTCTCTCTCTCTCTCTCTCTCTCTCTCTCTCACACACACACACACACACACACACACACACACTGGAATTCTACTCAGCCATAAAAGGGAGAAAAACCTTGCCATTTGTGATAACATGAATGGACCTTGAGAGTGTTTGCTAAGTGAAATAAGTCAGAAAAAGATAAATACTGCAGGATTTCACTTATAAGTGGAATCTAAAAAAACAACACAACAAAACCCAGATTCACATATACAGAGAATAGAGTGATGGTTGCCAAGGAGAGGGTAGTGGAGGGGAAAGAGTGATGAAAAGGATCAAGAAATACAAACTTTCAGTTATAAAACAAGTAAGTCATGGGGATGTAATGCACATCATGGAGAATACAGTCAGTAATATTGTATTAACTTTGTATAGTGACAGATGGTAACTAGACTTGTGGTGATCAGTTTACAATGTATACAAATATTGAATTGCTGTGTTGTACAAATGAAACTAATATATTGTATGTCAATTATATTTCAATAAAAAAGTGACTTTATGTGCTTGTGAAGAACCAGTATAAATGTTATAATACATTGTAAGCCATTGAGTCTGGGACTCTAATCTGATTATACAGTCTACAGATCTTTTAAAGTTAGTATGAATGACAACTAAATCTAATAAAATCTAATCTAAGCAAGGTATTATTAAGTTTTCCAAATCCATTAAGAAACCTAATGGTCATGTGTTGTGAACTAAGGTAAACTGAGTAATCTAATTTTGCTTTTTAAATGAACCAGGTTAGTGCTCACTTCAAAAACTTGTCTTTAGATTTAACTTTAAAAAGCCACAGTAATAATCCTTATTACATTAAAAGAGTCCTGCATCAAGATTACTAAATCTCTGATCTTTAATTTGAAAAGGGATCACTATAAACTAGCAGACTTCAAGACTAAGAGCAGAGACAGTTAGCATGGGGATAGCTTATACATTTGACAAAAGTCTATAAAGAAGTGTAAGAGGAAATAAAAAATAATGTAATATTTCTATAAATATCCATAAAGTATATTAAGTTTGGCTTCCCTGAAAAAGTTTCCTGTTTTATTTTCAGCTTTATTGTGTTTTTCTATTTTTCTGTTGATTTTAATAATAAAGTAAATTTGCCACTTCAATAAAGAAAACATATCTGCCTTTGGGAGGCTTTCCTAGATGATAGGAAATTCTCTCAATGCAACTTTATTTTCATTTGAATCTCAATGCAGCAAAAGATATTTTCAAAACAAAATAATCTCACACCATGCCTGATATATACTTATTAGCAGAACAACACCAAAAATGCCTATGTAGTTATATTCCCATGCAGATTTTTCTGTCTCCCATTCGCTGAGTCATTCAGAAACATGTTAAACACCATTACAATTGCACTGTGATGGGCACTGGAGAAACACATGACTCCTTGTCACCAGTACTTTGTAGTTTACTGGATGATATAAAAAACATGAGTACATATTTTGAAGCATACTTCATAAACATCTAATCCAGCCTCAAATCTTTAGGGAAATGCCCAGAAAGAGTCATTCAAGTTGAAATATGAAGCATGAGTAAGAGTTCATCAGATTAGATAAGTGAGAGTATTAGAAAAAAATATTACACATACAGAGAAAATTATACAAAAGACTAGCTATCTCAAAAAATGAAAAGAAGAGATCTTAATTGTTCTCACCTCATACACACACACACACACACACACACACACACACACACACACACACAAATTATGTGACATGATAGAAGCATTAGCTAATGCTATGGTGATAATTATACTGCCATATATAAATGTATCAAATCAACAAGCTTATACAATGTTATATATGAGTTACACCTCAAACAAAAAGCAGCTGATTATAGCTGGAGGTTAGAATCCAACTGGAAGATGAGTGCAGAAAAAAAAATGAGGCTAAAGAGGGAAGAAGAACTACTTTAAGAAGCTGATCATTTATCTTTTAGCTAAAATAAGCGGTTGAAAAATATTCACAAGGACTAATACATAACCATATTTATACATGAAAATGCTGACTTGGTCATCAGTGGGGTCATGTTTTTTCCTTAGAAACATGAGAAAATTAGAAATGGATATACTATTGGAGCACCTGTGTGGCTCAGTAGGTTAAGTGTCCAACTCGGTTCTGCTCAGGTCAGGATCTCACAGTCTGCTTAGGATTCTCTCTCTCCCTGCCTCTTCCCTGCTTGTGCTCTCTTTCTCTCAAAATAAATAAATAACTTAAAAAAAAATAAAGAAGTGGATATACTATTGAAACAGATCACTGCCATAGAAAAATGATGATGAAATTTACATAAGCGAATGCACTAAAATCAATACTTCAGAAAAAGGAAATAATTTCATTTGTTATTACCATATATTGAAGTTTGCTGTTATCATATCTTCTCCCCACCCTGAAAAATATCTTCGTTGGATCCTATCTCTTCCCAGGTACTTTATGGTGATAAACAACAATATAATTTTCAAGATGAAAAAGTTCATTTTAATATCAAAATATCAATCTCACCTAAATAAAATTTTGCTCGGGGCGCCTGGGTGGCGCAGTCGGTTAAGCGTCCGACTTCAGCCAGGTCACGATCTTGCGGTCCGGGAGTTCGAGCCCCGCGTCAGGCTCTGGGCTGATGGCTCAGAGCCTGGAGCCTGTTTCCGATTCTGTGTCTCCCTCTCTCTCTGCCCCTCCCCCATTCATGCTCTGTCTCTCTCTGTCCCAAAAATGAATAAACGTTGAAAAAAAAAATTTTTAAATAAAATTTTGCTCACCTAGTTTTTCTTGTCCAGTAAATTCTCCAGCAGTTGGGAGATAGGGGTGGTCATACTCTCCTCTAGGATTTTAAATAAATGAAGGAAGGAATGGTGAAGCATCAAAAACCATTCTACTTGACTAATGTTGATATAATCTGGAGAAGGTGCACCTAAGGTCTATAGGACAGATGCCTTGAATGCTGGTCATTTCCCTAGAGGGTTGTTTTGCAAATCAAAGATATGTCTAGCCACGTCCCGGAGTTCTGGAGACATTCTCCTTGCTGCTCATTTCCTAGCATGTTACTGCCAGTTGCACAGCATGAAAGTTACTGCCTCTCACCACTCCTCCTTCAGGAATGGATCTAAAACATAAATCACACCTCCAGTTTTGATGTGCAAAGTATTTCTCTTGAGAAGAGTCTGTTAAAGACTGCTTACATCTAATCCCCTTGGATTAAGATTAAGGAAGGGGATTGGAGGGCAGGGATGAGCATACTGCTAATCTGAACACTCTTTTTGAAAAATCTCCTTACTTTTCCCATGAATTATCTCATTATCTTATCTAGCCTGAAGGATGTTGATAGGCCAGAGGGCTCTCATTAGCAAGTATTACAAATGTGCTTAGCATCTCTTTTTGGAAAATACGGGTAATTATTTTACCCATTTTCAATAGCACTGGGGATCATCTTAAATTAAAACAAGTAATGAGGACTTATTTTCCACCTCCACCACAAGGAAGTGTAGCAGAGATTCAGTTATCTTTAGGATATATAATCAGTAAGATTTAATGAAGAGGTATGGAGTGAAAGGTATGGAGAAGTTAAGTCTGACTCCAAACTTTTGTAAGAGGATGGTGATACAACAATGGAACAGGGAAGACAAAAGGCATAGTACCAAGGAGCTGGTGCTCATTTCTTAACTAATGATATGGCCATTGGAGAGTGAAATACCTAAAAATAATAAAAATAGCTTGAACACTGTGTGCGCACTTGTGGATAACATCTGGAATTTGCAAAAAAAAAATCATAACATACCAGATGTGACAAGAATTTTCTTTTTTTTTTTTTTGCCCTCTTCAATTGAATTTTATTACTTCTTAATTTTAATTCTTTTTTTAAATTTAAATCCTACTCAGTTAACATGTAGAGTAATTTTAGTTTCAGGAGTACATTTAGTGATTCATCACTTACATAAGAGACCCAGTGCTCATCACAACCAGGGTCCTTAGAGCGATTTAACTTTATAGTGGTGTTTAAAAAAATTTTTTTTAACGTTTATTTATTTTTGAGACAGAGAGAGACAGAGCATGAATGGGGGAGGGTCAGAGAGAGAAGGAGACACAGAATCCAAAGCAGGCTCCAGGCTCTGAGCGGTCAGCACAGAGCCCGACCTCACGGACCGCGAGACCATGACCTGAGCTGAAGTCGGACGCTCAACCGACTGAGCCACCCAGGCACCCCTATAGTGGTGTTTTTAAAACCAATGAAAGCAATACTCTTTTTCTGAAACCAAACACCATTTTGATGGTAGGATACAGATGTAGGTTATAGATATCAGACATAAAAACTGATCAGATACATGGTCGACACACAATTTTTTTGTGCCTCATGTATATACTTCGTATAAGCCAGATCCCACTCCTAATTTTACAACTATTAAATACATACTTCAGAATTTGCATTTATATTTATCTACAGAATATTCTTACTCAAAGAACCATTCTCCCAAGAAAAAAGAAGAAGAAGAACAAGGAGGAGGAGGAGGAGGAGGAGGAGAAAAACAAAGTACTCAGGGTCCTCTTTCTCTATGGATAGGTGAACAGTTTTTAAAGACAGAAAAAGTAATTTTAAACACACTATGTTTCACTCATATGTGCATCCTGAGAAAGATAACAGAAGACCATGGGGGAGGGGAAGGGGGGAAAAAAGTTACATAGAGGGAGGGAGGCAAACCATAAGAGACTCTAAAAGGACTGAGAACAAACTAAGGGTAGATGGGGGTGGGGGACAGGGGAAAGCAGGTTATGGGGAGGGAGGAGGGCACTTGTTGGGATGAGCACTGGGTGTTGCATGGAAACCAATTTGATAATAAATTATATTTAAAAATAAAAAACACACTATGAATTACATAAATACTTGTTTATTCTGAAAATGCTATGTGAAAAACTAACTTGGCCTTCAAACTATGCTATTTCTTTTTAAATATGTTCATTTAAAATATTTCAAGCCACAAAGGAAAAAAAAATCTCAAGTTCCAAAGGAGTCTTATGGAAGCTCATAGATATGATGATAGTTAAATAACATAAAACTTATTCTATGTAAAATCATTTTATTGCAACTGTGGTTTCAGAAATAATTTTAGAAGAATAATTGAGATTAAGTTAGTTACTTGTTGGTTTCTAGGTAAGATAATCAAGTTAACAAGAATTGTTGGGTTAGGCAGGCAATACTTAGAAACACAGGATAATATTTAAAGTTCTCTCCCTCTGCCATCAACAGTGATGGAAACATTATTGCATCTGGCCATACATATATATTAAAGGTGGCGATTATATTAAACATACCTTTAGTATACATATATTAAATATTTTTAGAAAATATTGGATATTATATGGTATAATTAATGATACGAAGCATAAATAATCCAGATTTAACATTTTGTTACACAGCTGACCTTTCAGCAACACTACGTGAGTTTGAACTATGTGAGTCCACTTATATGTGGATTTTGTTTTCAATAAATACAGTACATCACTGAAACTTGCTTTCTCTTATGGCTTTCTTAATAACTTCTCTCTAGCTTGCTTTATTACAAGAATACAGCATATAATATATATATATACATATATACATATATATAACATTTAAAATACATATTGTTATTGCTAGGGCTTTGATAAGAGTAAGCTATTAGCAGTTGAATTTGGGGGAGTCAAAAGTTACATGTCGGATTTTCAACTTCCTGGGAGTTGGTGGCCCTCAGCCCTACATTGTTCAAGAGTCAGCTGTACTTATTACCTTTATATTTTCCTATGCATGTATATTTTTAAAAATGAGTGTAATCTATATTCACTTATATATCCAGCTTTCTTTCCTTGTCATTAGTCTTATAAAAATGTGAATATTAGTTACGCAGTTTTCTATGTTATATATGTACCATATTGTTTGAGTAATTCTTTTATTATTTATTATAGTTAATACCTTCCTAATTTCCCTTCTTATAATGAATATTATAATGAGCCCCTTTAAATATGAACTTTGTGCTTAGCTTTAAAATTTTCTCAGGATAAATAACTAGAAATGTAAAAAGTTAAGGTTCTTAAATTGAACATTGCTCAACAGAAATACATCTTAATTTACACGTACAACCACAGGTGAATGAAGTTATCCATTTCAAAACATGCTTACCCAAACTGGAAGATTTTTTTTTTCTTTTAATTTTATGATTGTGGATTTCACAGTGGAAAAACTGAGGCTATTTTTTTTTAACTTTTTAAATGTGTATTTATTTTTGAGAGAGAGACAGAGTGCTAGCAGGGTAGGGGCAGAGACAGAGGGAGATACAGAATTGGAAGCAGGCTCCAGGCTCTGAGGTGTCAGCACAGAGCTCAACATGACATGGGGCTTGAACCCACAAACTCTCACATCAGGACCCAAGCTGAAGTCATATGTTCAACTGACTGAGCCACTCAGGTGCCCCCATGAAGCTACTTTTTTAAGGGTGATGGAGGGGGTGGGGGAACCAACCATGCAAGAGCTGTAAGTTTGAATATTCACAGAATAGAGGCATGGGTAAGATGCTCTAGTCAGAGCCAGCAGCAGGGCAGTTACTGTTGATGGCAGCAGGAAGATAATAATTTTAGTGGGAAAGCCAGAGCCTAGGTACCTTGGGACAAGTCAGAGATTAGCCTAAGGCATCACAGCCTAAGACCCTTCTGATAATAAGGTCAAAGATGTACTGTTTCTTTGGTTCTCCTACATAAAATAAGAGTTTAAGTAATGACTGGTAATAGCATATATGGAGGTATTTTTTTTTACTTCCTTAAATGTTGAAAGAGTAAGTATTATCCACAAATACAAGCTAAACAGTGTTCCTCCAACTTCAGTGACTGAATATTACCAGAGAATCTTATTAAAACATCAGATTCTTGACACACAGTTTGGAAATGCTACTTGAATTATTTGCAGAGGCAAAGTGGGTGGACCCAAGATAATAAACTCCCAAGATTCTGAAACACGTGGTTAAGAAGTCAAATTTTTTTTTTAATGTTTACTTATTCTCGAGGGAGAGACAGAGACAGAGTGTGAGTGGGGGAGGGTCAGAGAGAGAGGGAGACACAGAATCCGAAGCAGGCTCCAGGCTCCGAGCTGTCAGCCTAGAGCCTGACGCAGGGCTCCAACTCACAAACTGTGAGGTCACGACCTGAGCCAAAGTCAGACGCTTAACCGACTGAGCCACCCGGGTCCCCCAAGAAGTCAAATTTTAATGACACATTAAGACAAAGAGATAAATCAAAATATAGTCTGCTATGTTGATAACTGGATGTTATAGAAAAAGATAGTTGACTGGATTATGCACAAAAATGTCCAAGGTCTGACTATCCAACCAAAGGGGTATGGGGCTATTCTAATTGAAGATTCATGTCTAAAACAGATTCAGCCTCTTTGTATGTAACTTTGCAAACACAACTATCAGAGGGATAATAGATCATCCAGGCATAGTAACATCTTTCACATAGGTTCTTTATTATAAGCCATCAGGATTATGCACTTATGAAATGACATTGTTTTAACTTGAGCTGTACATTCAGATAGCTTCTCTCTGTCTCTTCATATTCATTGGCTTAAGCTCACATCTGTATTGTAACTAAGATTTTTAAAGATTCTACAACTTCATATATATCTTTAAAATTATGTCTTTAATAAAGTGATAGAGGGGCGCCTGGGTGGCGTAGTCGGTTAAGCGTCCGACTTCAGCCAGGTCACGATCTCGCGGTCCGTGAGTTCGAGCCCCGCGTCGGGCTCTGGGCTGATGGCTCAGAGCCTGGAGCCTGTTTCCGATTCTGTGTCTCCCTCTCTCTCTGCCCCTCCCCCGTTCATGCTCTGTCTCTCTCTGTCCCAAAAATAAATAAACGTTGAAAAAAAAAAAAAAAAAAAAAAAAAAAAAAAAAAAAAAAAAAAAATAAAGTGATAGAAACTATTTAGGAGCACTTGGGTGGCTCAGTCGGTTAAGTATCTGACTCTTGATTTCAGCTCAGGTCATGATCCCAGGGTCATGAGATCGAGCCCCACTTTGGTCTCTGTGCTGAGCATGAAGCCTACTTAAGATTCTCTCTCTCCCTCTGTCTTTCCCCCATTCTCATGCTTGTTCACATACACTCTCTCTCTAAAAAAAAAAAAATAATAATAATAACTATTTAGCCATTTAGGTTTTTCACATATAGCATAAAAGTAAATTCTACAAAAATGATATTTTACCCTTCAGTGTCAATTAATATCATGATAGTCTTCCAAAAATACTTAATTCAGAAACATTCTCATGTTTAACTCTTCCAAAAGGAACCTAACAAAACGAGTATTGAATATTGTTGCATTTTAGATGTGGCGATAGTGTTCCAGGCAGAGTGTAAATAAACTACAGCTGACAGCAGAGAAACCCTCAACACTATATGATCATGGTTTTCAGCCCTTGCAAAGAGGGGAGTCTGCAAATGCTACATTATTAACAGCTATTAAATAGTTTATCCTCTTGGCTACTTTTTTGAAGTAGAGATTTATAAAAGTGTACCTAAAATATGCATAATGACCTACAGTTTCTTTTTTTTTAATTCCTATTTAAATTCCAGTTAGTTAACATACAATGTAATGTTCGCTTCAGATGTAAAACACAGTGATTCAACACTTCCGTACCTGAACCCATGCTCATCACAAGTGTACTCCTTGATCCTCATCACCTCTTTCACCCACCCCGCACACCCACTGATAAGCATCAAGTTTGTTCTCTACAGTTAAATGTCTGTTTCTTGGTCTGCCTCTCTCTCTGCTTTTATTTTTCCCTTTGCTTATTTGTTTTGTTTCTTAAATTCCACATGAGTGAAATCATACGGTATTCATCTCTCTCTGACCCACTTATTTTGCTTAGCATAATGCTCTCTAGCTCCAGTTTAAAATGCACATTCATTCATATCCATGAATTTATTGATTTTCACAGCCTTCATGTAAGGTACAATAATTATATATTTTACACATGGGAAATAGATGACACAAATTGTGGAAAATAGAACTTGATCATTAAACAGCTAGTGAGTGACAGAATTGCTCCTAAGTGTCTCTCTGTTATTAAATTTAGGACACTGCAATGATCACACTGTGTAGAAAGAAGAAAAGGATATTCCACTTCCCACTGTGCCACACTGCTAGAAGTATTGTATGATTACAAGACCTAAATTTAATGTTATCTAGGAAAGCTGATAAAATATTTTCTTTCAGGATAGGGATAATTCTGACAACTTAATACTGAGAAACCACCATTCTGCAAAGTGATGATTTTCTTCATTATATTGACATGGGTATTATTGAGGAATATTTGAGCTTATGTCAATATTCTTATTAGGAAGTTATCACCAGCAATATTTATATTCAAAAAAAAATAGATGGAAACAAAGAGATGGAAAGAATTACTTTCTAAATAGTTTGTAACAAATTATATTTCTTATAAAAGAGTTTGAAGTTTCAATTTTATCAGATCCTTTCCAATACTCATTGTTCTCAATTTTCCAGTTATGCCAGTTTGCAGTGAAGAAAATATAATCCATTCTTATTTAGATTTTTATTTCTCTAAATTCTTAGCAGGTTGTTCCCCTTTCTGGAAATTTGCAAGTACATAAAATTCAAATTTCTGAAAAACATTAGTGCTAATATTTTTAATATAAAAATATATTGTTCTACGAAACACTTTTATCCTCTATTATCAATATTTATCTTCAGTGTTAAGGTGCAGGTTCTTACTAGGTTTGGAATTGAAAATAAGAATTGGGCATATATTAATGTAATAATCTAATTTTTATGCTAATTTTTATTTTTACTAAATTCCATTTCCATCCTTAAATTTCTGAAATAGTATGTGATCTTTCAGCCCTTTCAATATCTAAAAGTTTAGATATCTCAATAGTTGCTTAAATATTTAGCAACCTAAATATTTGCTTAACATGTGCTTACTCTTTATCTAAATATTTATATAAAATTGCCATTTTTTAAGATTTTTGTTTACTTTTAAAATTAGTATGTAAATAATAAAAAAAGTCTTGTATTAAGTTTTAAATATCTTATTTCAGATCTTTATTTCAGATCAAAATAGGTAGATTCATTTGACAATTATCCATATATGGGTGGTCTAATGTACTGTTTACAAACAGCGTCTGGAATTAAAACGCTTATTTATGACTATTAGCTGTGCATATTTTGGCAAGTTTAACCACTCAGTGGTTCAGATTTTTCATCTACACATGAGGATAATAAATGCAAATACAAAATAGGATTGTTGTGAAAATTCTAGTACATTACTACATAAATAGACCTTAGAATAGTGAGTCTCAACCTGTGGTAGTTGGACTTTATGTATTGAAATTACCTGAGATTACTGTGAAAAATACCAGTCCTATCTTACCCTCCTGAAGAAACACCAGAACTTTCTCTCTCCCTTTCTCTCAGTCTACATTTTGTTCTCTCCTCTGTCCTTATCACCTCTCCTGCTCAGTCCTTACAGGTGCCTTGATCATAGACTTCTAAACTCCAAAACTTTGAGAAAATATTTTCTGTTGTTTAATCCACCCAGTCTATGGGCAGACTATAGGGAGCTAACACTAATAAAAATATGTTAATTTCAGACAAAGCAGATTTCAGAACAAGAAAAGTTATCAGGGATAGAGAGGGGTACTACCTAATGATAAAGGGATCAATTCCTCCAAGAAGACATAACAATCATGAATACATATGTACTTAACAGTAATATATCAAAATACATGAAAATGAAATTGATAGAACTGCCAGGAAAAATAGGTTATTTCTGGATGATGGGATTTTCTTAGCTGTATTTTCTTTTCTTTTCTTTTTTTTTTAATTTTTTTCAACATTTATTTATTTTTGAGACAGAGAGAGAGCATGAACAGGGGAGGGTCAGAGAAAGAGGGAGACACAGAATCTGAAACAGGCTCCAGCCTCTGAGCTGTCAGCACAGAGCCCGACGCGGGGCTCGAACCCACGGACCACGAGATCATGACCTGAGCCGAAGTCGGACGCTCAACCAACTGAGCCACCCAGGCGCCCCTCTTAGCTGTATTTTCTAAGTCACACACAAATTCTTTGTCCGTAAGTGGTGAATGAAATGAACCATTACCTTGGAAGAGTTTTTTTATCTAAAAATAGTGATTTTTTTCTCAAATGTAACACATTTTCAGGGTCAAATTCCTCCGAGTAATACAAATTAGGAAGCAAGAACCAAGAAAAATTATAATGCATATGCTCCATCTGAAATGGCTTATTTTATAACACTGAAAATGTATCAGTTCATTTCCCTGATAGAAGGTTATCCTGAAATTAGTTCATGACATCGCTAGAAAGGAATTATGTGTTAACTTCTAGACAGGGGCTTTCAAGACACATGTATATAAGAAAATTATTCAGAAGAAGAACAGTAATGTGTTATTTAAAAAATATATATCTAGTATTACATCAAGACTCCAATTTGAAAAACACTACTGATAAGAGATGAAGAAATTTTATTTTTTGTATATCATCTAACTTGCAATTTACCTTAATGTATGTTTAACATTTTTAAAAAGTCAACTTTGGTAGGAAAACAAAATCCTCCTCTGACTTATTTCATTCTCCTCTCCCCTACAAAAAAAAATAAAAGTTTGAAAACAAAAATTAAAAGTACACCACTCCTCCCTATTTTCAGCTTCTACTCTTTTCCTCTACAGATTTTAACTCTTTCCAAATGCAGCAGATCCACTTAGTGTCCTCCTTCCTGTTTTTCATGTTTAGCCCATTATCTCTGTCACTAAAATAAAAGGTTTTGACCTGGCAGTGCTCAGGAGCAAAGCACCACCTCAGGGGATGGAGAGTGAAAAGGGAAAGCTAAGAGGGGAGTGAGGGGAGCACAATGACATTAGCAAGCCACCTCCACCTTCTAATTACTTTAAATTCAAAGCAAATTTAAAAACCATAAACATTTTCCATTGTTTAGTCTGGGCCACAAACACTTCAACTTCTTATACTGGAAAAGGGGAACGGATGTATTGTTTTACTTTTCTTATTGCAAGAGAATACTGGTAACAGCTTTTTTGTCAAAGAATCATCCCCCCCAAAAAAACCACTGCTGGTCAATCATATCCAAATGTTCTCTCAACACTTGTAAATTATTGTAAACAGTTTTGTGTTAGGATGTGAGGGCAAGAAGTCATATCAAATGGAATACTTTTTAAGCATTTGATTTTAGAGCAGGTAACGTAAACAATTCAAACCTTTCCTTTTTCCCTCCTGCCCATATTCCATCCCCCCTCTCTATTTGTCCTTTCTGTGAATTACCTTCAACACATTTGTGGACTTGTCAATTCTCATTCCTTGAGCTATTGTTTACACATGTGTTCTTATAAAAAGCTCTGAAACCATGTCCCAACTTCCAGAATCTAACATCTGGTATGTCCCCAATGTTCTCAGGTCGAGTATGTCCTCAACATCACTTTCTAATCCTCTAATTCTTTAAATTGATAAAGCACATGAGAAAATACTGCACTCAGATGTACTTCAACTACAGCGTCCCCTACAGAATTGTAATCATGCAAACAATATTCCCAAGAACAACTTGCCCTGCTCACTTGTTTTCCAGTGGTGGTTCGCAAGCTTGCTGAATGCAGGGCCCATTTTCCTTGACTGCCCATCTAAGCCAGACTTAACGTCCCTGACTTTAGCAATTCTAGGGAAGTTTTTCTTTTTCTCTTTACTTTTCCTATATAAAGAGAAAGCTGACGAGCCTTTCTTACATCTCATGTTTAATCCCGAACCAGATCCCATCTTAGTATTGTTCTTGAGGAAAATGAAGTCAATTTAAAAGTATAATTTTTACTAATTACTCTCATCAGAATAAATGTTATGCATCTATTTTATTTATATAATTACTCAAATGCTGTATGTTCAATTATAGATGAACAAAAGAACAGACAAATTATCTGTTTTCACATGGTCCAATTAGAATTTTATTAATTGTACCTTACTTGCTTTGCTTCTAAAGAACCTGCATTTCAGTCACGACCCACTTTTCACTCTATTTTTAATTGACAGTGCTATTTTCTTTCAATTAAATTGCAGTCACAAAGCACCTGAGGTAGAAGTCTAAATAATCTATGTTAACCTGATTATAGATGGTTATAATCATTTGGCAGCTTGCATTATTTTCATTATTTCTGAAAATGGGAATAAATGAGCAGAGAACCTAAGTGACACAATGCAAAGAGGGAAGGGTGTTCATCTACCTCCTTGCCTTCTCTTTGTCTTCTCAAAAGCAATGGAATATCACTAATATAACACGTATGTATATCAAGGCAATGGAAGTAAAAGCATATTTACTCAAAAGGCAAATATATCAAAAGACAAACGAGCTAAATTTACTGATAGGGAAATCATAAAAATACCAATATTCAGTAAGATGGGAACCATATCACTATTAAATTGTATATCTTTATAATCAGTGGGGAGATTTTCTTAAAAACAATTAAGTAGAGTAAATGTGGCAAAATCAAGACCTCCATTCATGGCTTGAAGAACGGCATATGGACTTAGACTCTTCTGATAGCAAGTTTAAAGTATATATAAAAAGTTTTTAAAATAACCATATTCTTCTTCTCAAAATTTTATTTTGTAAAAGCTTATCATGAGGAATTAAGTATAGGCAAATATTCTTGAATAAGACTATATATATATGTATATATATATATATATATACATATATATATATACATATACATATATATATATATATATATATATATGTTTACCTACATCTTCAGAGGAAAAACTAATTGGTGACATACTTGAAAAAAGGTAGAATTAATTAAAATGTCTCCATAAGAGAGGACAGTATGTGACTGTTTAAAGTAGGTTTCCTGACATTAAAGGAGAAACTATCATGGTTGAATTTAATTATCATCTTCAGGTTATAAATTCATCATATGATCTCAGGTAAAAGATACTATATTTACAATGTTCCACCAAGGGAAGTGGTAAGAAATACATATACATTTATAACAGTGGCTGTGTAAATTACGGGCTTCTGGATGCTCTCAAATTTTTTTTCTTCTTTAGAAACTCACAGATTATAAAGCATTTTATAAACATCACATTAAATTTGTTAAAGACTGTGAATAAAATAGCTATAATAACTTTGGGTGGTGATGGTAACTACACATGTAATGAGCATTTCATTATATATATATATATATATATATATATACATATATATATAATTGCCAATTCACTACCTTGTACACATGAAACTAATATAGTATTGTACATCAACTATACTTCAATAAAAATTAAAAATAAATACCTATCATCAAATAACAAGTATATAGGGCTTTGTTTTCTGAGTATTTCGAACTTTTCTATTTAAATTAATGAGAACTGTCTACCAAATTTAGGCTTGATTAGTGTTTTAATTTTACTTAGGATTGTTTTATAAAGTCTTCTATATGTATGTGAGAATAATATTATATACCTTTAAAGGGATAACAGAGAAGCATTATAGTACTCTAGTAAAATATCTAGTGTGTCAATGAGGTAGATGAGGATTAAAGTCTTCCATATGTCTTCCAGTATTACAGTGAAACTTCATAACCAGGCACTTCACATTTAAAATAAGATGATCGTATGCACTTATCTCTTATACTACTTAGAAGATCTAGAAAAATATCTGTTTAAAAAATGCACACATATATGTGCTAGCTAGTATTCTGTTTCTGTTCCAAAAACCTGTAGACAACTTTAATGTTTATTTTTCAAACTGTGGTGTTCCGATTCTATATATTTGGTATGAAACTAGCAAATTAACTTAAAGATAAATACACATGAAATGAATAGAAGATGTATCAGTCACTCTAGTATTCTTGATATCTAGGGCAACTTCAATGTATGTAAACAGGTAGGGGCCATTGGAAAGTATTTATAAAATGATAGACCAGAGTTTCAAACACAGAGGCATATTTAAGTTACAAATAGAACGGGATGTTTTATAACTGCATCTGTAGTCTTCACAAAATTATTATTGATTGAATTTCATACCTGCAAGGATTTTATATGTGCAATGAATGCATGGCATGCATCTGTGAATCTCTTAAAACTATTCTCACCCTTAAAAAATGAAGTTAAAGCCTTGTGAATAGTTCATACTGAAGCAGCCTTTAAAATATTACAACTACAACATAACAACAGGTTAATAAGACATGGTTTCCTCTCCTTGATCTGTATGGGAAAACTTTTATTCACTATTAATTTTTGATTGTTTTAGTGTTGTTCTTCAAAAAGAAGTTACAGAAGATCTTACCCACTAAGATAAATATTGTTAGAAGAATATTTCTGCTGCTGTTTTGACTATTAATAATATATGTTAATAAGTATTTTAGAAAAGATGGTATAGCAAAATTTCTTTAATACTTTTCCTCTCTAAAGCAAAACAACAGCAAACAAAAAAAAAAAAAAAAAAAAAACAAGGGACTAGGAGGAAAACAGTGTGAGAAACAAACCCTTGTACTTAATGGTGTCAGGAACCATCTTGATAAATGGTGTAAAGACTAAACCAAGGCTGGACGATGGCAAGGAAGGCACCTGTCTCAGCAGTCCTGAGCAAAGTCAGCACAAATGTGAACTCTGTAGCCAACATTAACCATGTTGTTTTCCATGAATGGCCTTTCTGACATGATGATTAAGAACAAGCATTCAAGAGTTAGAGAGAGAAAAAAATAAATAAGTAAAGTGAGAAGGCAGATAAAGGGGAATTAAGGAAAGAAGGGAGGGAGGGAGAAAGAAAGGGAAGCCAGAGCAATCCCCAAGTCACCAGTGAATTCAATTTCAGGATCAAAATGATTAAGTGACCAAAAAGTACAATTTACATTTCATAAAGTATATATTACTTCATGAAAATCTGTCATGAATATGTATGAAAGAGCAGAGCACTGTATCTAAGAAATAAAATCTGTAAGAAGGGCACCTGGGTGGCTCAGTCAGTTTAGTGGCTGACTTCAGCTCAAGTCATGATCTCGCGGTCAGTGAGTTCAAGCCCCATGTTGGGCTTTGTGCTGACAGCTCAGAGCCTGGAGCCTGTTTCAGATTCTGTGTCTCTTTCTCTCTGACCCTCCCCCGTTCATGCTCTGTCTCTCTCTGTCTCAAAAATAAATAAACGTTAAAAAAATTTTTTTTAAGATAAAATCTATAAGAAAATGGACATTGTTCTTCTTGTGGAAGGGGCATTCTTTTTTCATTTTTTTTGGTCCTACATTATATACTTATTAGTTTCTTAAAACATTAAATGTTGATTAATTATTTGATTCATTTAAGAAATGATTCATTGATGAAATGAAGGGTTCATTTAATTTGGAACACCTTTTCTTTCTTTCCAGATGTCTAGAGTTTTTGTTTGTTTTCTGTCAGGGTCACCATAAACTCATCACTATAGATGGGACCCTATCACCTCCATTTATGAAACAGTAAGCAAGGATAAATTGAAAGTACATGTGTTTAATATATAATAAATATTATCTGTGTAACAATTAAAAGCTTTAAAAATCAATAACAGATTAATAACTTATTAGAAAATGGAAGCCATACATAAACTAGCTGTGCACATTAAAAGTAAAATGACTTTCAGACAAATGAAAAGTTGGTTAAAAACTTTCATGGTACTCACTGTAGGAAAGGTTTAGGAGACAAAGAAAAATTCATATATTGTAAGCAGGATTATAAATAAGCATGAAATTTAATCACTGGAGCATACTTTCAGATACTTGTTTTGCATACCTGTGACCCAGAAATCCACATCAAAATTTTTTTCACAAATGTATGTGTACAAAGATGGATGATTTCTAATGTTGTTGCAATATGAATTTTACTGAAAGAAGCAACCCAATGCTCATCAATATTAATAACAATAAACAGTGAAACATGCTATTATGTGACTAAAACAAATAATTACTTAGATCTACATATGCATAAATAAAACAATCTCCAAGATATGTCAAAAACATGGTTCATAAAAGTGGTACAGTATGTGCTCATTTGTATGTAAGCACTGAATATTTCTAGAAGTATGCATATGGAACAAAGATGAGTGGTTACCTCTATTAGAAGCAACAGTGGAGGGGCGCCTGGGTGGCGCAGTCGGTTGGGCGTCCGACTTCAGCCAGGTCACGATCTCGCGGTCCGTGAGTTCGAGCCCCGCGTCGGGCTCTGGGCTGATGGCTCGGAGCCTGGAGCCTGTTTCCGATTCTGTGTCTCCTTCTCTCTCTGCCCCTCCCCCGTTCATGCTCTGTCTCTCTCTGTCCCAAAAAATAAATAAACGTTGAAAAAAAAAAATTAAAAAAAAAAAAAAAAAAGAAGCAACAGTGGATTGTGGGTGGGAAGGAGAATTACTTTCATTGTGTTCAATTTGTATACTATTACATGTATACATATACACAAAGACACACACAGACATGGGGACTACACACATACACATACACACACACACACACACATACATTTCAATTAATTTTAATACTAAAAAAGACAGTAAGTGCAAAGGAACTATGAAGTATATTCAGTATTGTATAGTGATATATATGCCTGAATATAACTTGATATGCTTATAATAAAATATTGACATTTTACTGTAGTATTGATGAAGGATATATTTATTTTAAACCATTACGTAAGATTCAGCTTTAGTCATCAAATGTCCCTTACACTGTAAAATGATTCTAAGTACATTGATTTGACAAGCTCTGATTATATTCTTTGTGCTAAAGCACATTATAATCAGCTTTCTGAGTCATTTCATACTGATTTGAAGTATAAAAAAGCTGCTCACATCCTTTAACTAATTTTTGCATCTCTTTCCAAATTGAAGAAACTTGTGTAA
This sequence comes from Prionailurus viverrinus, assembly GCF_022837055.1. NCBI lineage: Eukaryota > Metazoa > Chordata > Mammalia > Carnivora > Felidae > Prionailurus > Prionailurus viverrinus. The sequence goes on from NC_062577.1 coordinate 44,534,345, forward strand.
TATTTATTTCTGTAAACTTTAAAAGACAGAGACAATTATTTAAATTATAATGTTTTTTAATATCACCTGATGTACAAAATGTTAACTAAAAATTATAAAATGTTAAAAACGATAAGGAGTCATTTTCTAACTCAGAGAATAGCTTTCTGGCCATCTAAATTTCTTTTTACAACTTCATTTTTTCATACAAAGAACTCTGACCACTCAAACTAATCCCCAGGTGACAACAGTTTTTACTTTGTGAGTGAGAAGAAATACTCTATAAGTAGACTTAACTCTTAAAAAGCAACAATGATGATGGCAGGAGACATGAGGATGACAGCGTGACAAAGAGATCAGAGATGAAAAATGTTGTAAGTGGTTAACAGAATAAGGTCACTGCAAACTACAGTGATGAATGTTCATAATGATGACTAGAATGTTAAATAAACCTTAATTGCTCTAAGAATAACATTAAGTATTATAAAATGTATGATATGTTTTTATAACGATCATATAAAAATATTTTTTAATCTCTATTTTTATTTTTTGAGAGAGAGACAGATCATGAGTTGGGGAGGGGCGGAGAGAGAGGGGGACACAGAATCTGAAGCAGGCTCCAGGCCCTGAGCTGTCAGCACAGAGCCCGACGCGGGGCTCGAACTCACGAACCGTGAGATCATGACCTGAGCCAAAGTCTGACGCCCAACTGCCTGAGCCACCCAGGCACCCCTATAACAATCATTTTAAAAAGATTTTATTGTTTACAGAGAAAAATACTAGTTATGTTTATATGGAAATGTGTTTATATGGAAAAAAACATTAGTTATGTTTATATGGAAATCTTAATTGGCTAATATAAAAAACAATGATACTATTAGAAAGGAAATATCAAATCCCAAACACATAGCTTAATTCCTGATAAACAAATATGTGCTTCAAAAGACACAAAGCTTAGGGGTTCCTGGGTGGCTCAGTCAGTTAAGCATCCAACTTCAGCTCAGGTCATGATCTCAAGGGTTTGTGAGTTCGAGCCCCACATCTGGCTTTGCGCTGACAGCTCAGAGCCTGGAGCCTGCTTCAGATTCTGTGTTTCCCTCTCTCTCTGCCCCTCTCCCACTCACTCACTCTCTCTCTCTCTCTAAAAAAAAAAATAAAATAAAATAAACATTAAAAAAAAAGACACAAAGCTTAAACACTCAGAATTAAAGAAACTTAGAGACTAAAATTATTATTTGTAATCACTTAGAGGAATATTAAGAGATGAAATGAGTGAGTATATAAAGATACCTTAGGAATGACACTTTGGATTAAGGTGATATAGCAATTGAAATTACACAGTATCTCACCATCTCTTCTCCCTAAGCAGCTGTAACATTCTAGATTGTTCTATCAATGCACTGAGTTTTTGTGTCTTTACCTTAAACGTTTTCTACTTTTTCAGCTCTCTTTTGTGTGTGAATTTCTCTTGTGAATTTTCACATACATCCGCTTTTGCAAATTATCTTCTCTGATCTTTTTTCTCTTGCTAACAGCTAAGGGATCTGTGGATTCATCCTTTAAAACAAGAAATAACTCCTTACAGTAACAATGTCCAAGTTTACATCGTTAACCAATATTTTTTGCCCTTGATCAGGAGGGATGGCAGTCAAAGGTCTTGCTCTTTCTGTTACCTCTGCAGTTTCAGCTTATAATTCCAAGGCTGTGTGAAAAAAAAAATCAACTATATATTGAGAAATCAACCATTGAACTACTTTAATAATTCACTAGACCTTCTTGATCTGGCCATATATTCTCCCCCTGCATTGCTAAATGTTTCCTTAGCTGCTATAATGTCATACTTAATTTCTTTGTTTTCATATAGAAAAGACTATAAGACAATATGACAGGTTAATTCACAAAACTGGGAAGAATACAGGTATCTTAGATGCCAGAATAAAAATTTTTAAAGTTAGCAACACTCAAAGTATAATATGAAAACATACACTATTTAATAGGGCAAAGGTGGTGGGGAAAACTTCCATTTAAATGGTATTAAATGATGATAGAGTACATCCAGCTCAGTAGCAAAAAAATTAAAAAGTGATGTTCATTTAAACATACAAAAATCTGTATATGTATGTGTTATAAAGAAAATAATGAAAACTATCCACAAAATTGAATGGGTTTCCTGAAGAGATAGATAATTCTATCATATAGAGCTTTTCCAATTGTGAATATACAATAATCTATCAGTATACTATAAAATGTCCATCTTTTTAGGGTTAGAAGTTCAATAAAAACATAAGATCCTGTTCTATTCCTAAAATTATATTTTCCTATAAAACACATGGAGGGATTTCAATTAAGAGAGCAACTGTGAATGAGGCTGAGACTGAGTATAAGTTAGAACATCCTAGACATGAATGATACACAACTCTCTAGGGTTCTACAAGGGTACTTTTAAAGACAGGGAGTTAGACTATTCAACAGTTAAAATCAAATAGTAATACCAAACTAACACAATACAAACAAGCTAATGTAAATTCTATATAAAAGTTAACTTACATGTATCAGGCATTGTTCTCAATATGCAAGTTTATTAAGTCTTAAATCTCTAGCACCCTAAACACAGTTACTCCTATTATGCAATTTCTATTTATTTATTTATTTATTTATTTATTTATTTATTTATTTATTTATTTATTTATTTATTTATTTATTTATTTATTTATTTATTTATTGTGGTCAAGGGAAATTAACCCTAGAGAGGACAGTATTTGTCAAAGCTGGGATTCAAACTCCAGATACTGGGCTCCTAGTCACCATTCTTACCTAGCATACACACCACTCCCCTGTTCTTTTTCTTCTTTCTCCTTTACTTCCTAGAGTGGAATCCCTGTTTACTAGTTGAAACCTTTCCAAAAAAGCAAAAGGACTTCTAGTTTCCAGGCCCACACGTAAGGAACTTTGAAGTCAGCAACACGTCAAAACATGTTAAAAGTTGAAGAGACCTTAAAGTCAACAACTCTTCTTGTATCCAAGAGGTGGAGACACAGGGCAAGCCATTGCTGCCAAGATTAAAGAGACAGACCAGCGAACGCAGGAAGTCACAACTTGCTGGTAAGACTCAAAGCACAAAGTTCCCCAGGAAGAGCACTGCATAGAAAAGCCTGAACTGCACAGCACAAACTGCTGGAGGCTCAGGGTAGATAAGCCCGGTCATGGAAGGAGTCCCTCAATACTGTGAGATTTCCCTCCAGAAGCTCCATCCACCAGGATCCTACAGTAAATATCACAGAAAAATTCCCCTTGGGCTTCCACCAGAAGAGAGTAACTATCTTGATATACACCACAGCACTCTGTTCTTTTGAACAAGGCCTGCCCTCAGGGGAAACTAGTTAACCAGAGCCTGACCTGTGGGGGATAAACAAAGCCTAACTGACCTAGGAAGGGGAAACAACAAACTCCAGCCCACTCTAGCCATCCTGTCCACATAAGTGGAGACGGGGACAGAACTGAGAAACACTTATGAAGTTCACAGTTGAGAGGCACAAGCTCACAAAAGACTGAAACCTAATCATAAGACTATAATGTTGCTTCTTGGGGCGCCTGGGTGGCTCAGTCGGTTGAGCGTCCAACTGTTGATTTCAACTCAGGTCATGATCTCACAGTTTGTGGGTTCAGGCCCCGAGTCAGGCTCTGCACTGACAGCATGGAGTCTGCTTGGGATTCTCTTTCTCCCTCTCTCTCTGACCCTCCCCTGCTTATATGTACTCTGTCTCTCTGTCTCTCTCTCTCTCTCTCTTTCTCTGTCTCAAAAATAAATAACTAAACATTAACAAAAAAAAAAAAAAGGAAGAAAAAGAAAGCTGCTTCACCTCTCACAGCTCACCACTGCATCACTAACGGCCTATTTACAGCAGCTCATTTTACCTGGTACATAATATCCAACTATTAAGAAAAAATTACAAAACATACCAAGACAAAAAGGCAAAAAATGTAATTCAAAGAGACAGAGCAAACATCAGAACTAAACATGGTAGGGATGTTGGCATTTCAGAATGGGAATTTAAGACAACCATAACAAATATGCTGAGGGCTGTAATGGATAAAACAGACAGCATAAAAGAACAGATGGGAGGAGGGAGGAGCCAAGATGGCAGAACAGCATGGAAGTTTTTTGTGTGTCTCGCGTCCATGAAATACAGCCAGACCAACACTAAACCATCCTACACACCGAGAAAACTGACTGGAGGATTAACACAACAATCTGCACAACCTGAACCACAGAATTCAGCAGGTACACAGCACGGAGAAGTGAACTTGGGGAGCGAGAAGGTGCAGGAAGGGAGGTGCTTTTGCAAGTGGAGAAAGGACGGAGACTGGGGTGGGGGGGGGGGAGAAAACGGGTAAAGCACCCCTCCCCAAAAGCAGTTGGAGAGAAAGGGGAACATTGAAAACAGCTGCAGGGACTAAACTAAAAAGGTAGAGAGGAAAAGGTTTAAATTCCATTAAGACTGTAAACAAGGGGAGCGCAAAGGCTGCAACTCTGCAGCTCCATACCTGGCGGTGCTCTGATGGGAAGGGCGAATCCCCAGGAACAGAGTGGGGTCCTGGAGGTTCTGGGACCACACGGGAAAAGCGGTTCCACTGCTGCAAGGACACTTGATGGAGACTGTTGAAGCCACCTGGTCCCAGCAGACCCCAGGAGGCAGCCACATTCGCTGGTGCTGGAACAAGTCCTTAGGGTGAAGCCTAGGGCCAGATGTGTGTTGTGATTTTCCATAATCCCTGAAATGCTGTTGCTACACTATCTTGCGAACTTTTTCTGGGGCGGGCCGGCACCTGGATACAGTCTCAGGGCACCGGCAGCAACAGGGTCCCTCAAGCTTTCCTGGGTGCAGCTGTTATTCAGCCATTGCTCTGTGAGACCCTCCCGCAGAGGGGCGGAACGGGTCAAAGCCGTTCCAGTCCTTCAGAAGTAAGGGGCTGGTAAGGGGCTGGGGAAAACAGCCGAATCTGAGACAAAACTCGAGAGAGCGGTACTGCCTGGGGCCTGGTCACAGAGAGTGAAAAAGCAGGGAGTGGATGAGAGCTAAAGACAGGACAGGTGTGCAATTGCTGATCCAGGAGAACAGGCTGGGTAGCTGGGTGACACCAGGTCCACTACTACCGCCCATGCGCATAGGCACCTACGAGCACCGCAACAATCCACCCCTAGCAGCGCCATCTAGTGGAGAGCAGAGCTGTTACACTGAGCCCCGCCCAACTGGGCCAACCTCTCTCTTCAAGAGCACAAGTCTCACTGCCAGCTTATAGATTATAAAGCACTACATACACTGACTTCTAGGGGAAAACGAAGTAATTTCAGTCCTACTTCAATCTGCTAGCAGGTTCATCTTTCCAATTTTCTTTTTTTTCCCTTTTATGCTTCCTTTCTTTTTCTTGACTACAGAAAGAAAAAATTCACTTTTATTTTCAATTTTATTAAAATATTTTTCTTTAATTTTTATTACTATATTTTTTACTTTTGTGTAAATATTTTCAAATTCTATTTTACTTCCATCATTTTATTTTAGTCTATTCCAGTGTATTCAGTCTATTTCAGTCTATTTCAGTGTATTCACCTTTTCAAATTTTCAAACAATTTCTTTTTCTTTTCTTTTTCTTTTTTTCTTTTTCATTTCTTTTTTCCTAAATACAGAAAGAAGAAATTCATATTTATTTTTAACTTTTATTAAAAATATTTTTCTTTAATTTTTTCTACAATATTCTTTACTTTTGTGTATATTTTTTCAAATTCTATTTTACCCTATCATCTCATTTTAGTCTACTTCAGTGTATTCATTTTTTAAAATTCTCAAACGAATTTAATATTTTTTTAATTTTAATTTTTTAATAAAAAAAATTTAATAATTTTTTAGTTTTAATTTTTTTTATCCACCAAGAAGACCTAACAATTGTAAACATTTATGTGTCAAATGTGAAAGCAGCCAAATACATAAATCAATTAATCACAAACACAAAGAATCTCATCAATAGTAATACCATAATAGTAGGAGACTTCAACACCCTGCTGACAGCAATGGACAGATCATCTAATAAAAAAATCAACAAGGAAACAATGGCTTTGAATGACACGCTGCACCAGATGGACTTAACAGATATATTCAGAACATTTCATCCTAAACCAGCAGAATATACATTCTTTTCCAGTGCACATGGAACGTTCTTCAGGATAGACCATCTACTGGGACACAAATCAGCCCTAAGTAAGTACAAAAAGATTGAGATCATACCATGAATATTTTCAGACCACAATGCTATGAAACTTGAAATCAACCACAAGAAAAAAATTGGAAAGATAACAAACCTGGAGACTAAAGACCATCCTACTAAAGAATGAAAAAGACCAAGAGAAAGAGGAAACCAAAAAGTACATAGAAGCCACTGAAAATGGTAATACCACAGGCCCAAACCTCTGGGACACAGCAAAGGTGGTCATAAGAGGAAGTATATAGCAATCCAGACCTTCCTAAAAAAGGAAGAAAGATCTCTGATACACAACCTAACCTTAAGCCTTAAGGAGCTGGAAAAAGAACAGCAAATAAAATCCCCAACCAGCAGAAGATAGGAAATAATAAAGATTTGAGCAAAAATTAATGCTATGGAAACCAAAATAACAGCAGAACAGATCAATGAAACCAGAAGCTGGTTCTTTGAAAGAATTAACAAAAGTGATAAACCACTAGCCAGTTTGATCAAAAAGAAAAAAGGAAAAGACCCAAATAAATAAAATCAAGAATGAAAGAGGAGAGATCACAACCAACACAACAGAAATAAAAACAATAATAAGAAATATTATGAGCAATTATTTGCCAATAAAATGGGTAATCTGGAAGAAATGGACAAATTCCTAGAAACTTATACACAACCAAAACTGAAACAGGAAGAAATAGAAAATTTGAACAGACCTAGAACCAGTAAGGAAATTGAATTAGTAATCAAAAATCTGCCAAAAAACAAGAGTCCAGGGCCAGATGGCTTTCCAGGGGAATTCTACCAAACATTTAAGGAAGAGTTAACACCTATTCTCTTGAAGCTGTTCCAAAAAATAGAAATGTTAGGAAAACTTCCAAACTCTATGAAGCCAGCATTACCTTGATTCCAAAACCAGACAGAGATCCCACTAAAAAGGAGAACTAGAGACCAATTTCCCTGATGAACATGGATGCAAAACTCCTCAACAAGATATTACCCAACCGGATCCAACAATACACTAAAAAAACACTTCACCGCGACCAAGTGGGATTTATACCTGGGATGCAGGGCTGGTTCAATATCTGCAAAACAATTAATGTGATTCATCACATCAATAAAAGAAAGGACAAGAACCAAATGATCCTCTCACTGATGCAGAGAAAGCATTTGACAAAAGACAGCATCCTTTCTTGATAAAAACCCTCAGGAAAGTAGGGATAGAAGGAGCATACCTTGAGATCATAAAAGCCATATATGAACGACCCAACGCTAATATCATCCTCAATGGGTAAAAACTGAGAGCTTTCCCCCTAGGGTCAGGAACAAGACAGGGATGTCCACTCTTGCCACTGTTACTCAACATGGTATTGGAAGTCTTAGCTTCTACAATCAGAAAACACAAAGAAATAAAAGGGATCCAAATCAGCCAGGAGGTCAAACTTTCACTCTTCACAGATGACATGATACTCTATATGGAAAACCCAAAAAATTCCACCAAAAAACCGCTAGAATTGATTCATGAATTCAGCAAAGTTCCAGTATATAAAATCGACACACAGAAATCAGTTGCATTCCTATACACCAACAATGAAGCAACAGAAAGAGAAATCACAATGAGATACCACCTTACACCTGTCAGAATGGCAAACATTAACAACTCAGACAACAAGAGATGTTGGCAAGGATGCAGAGAAAGAGGATCTCTACTGCATTGTTGGTGGGAATGCAAGCTGGTGCAGCACTCTGAAAAACAGTATGGAAGTTCCTCAAAAAACTAAAAATAGAACTACCCTACGACCCAGCAATTGCACTACTAGGCATTTATCCATGGGATACAGGTGTGCTGTTTCGAAGGGACACATGCACCACCATGTTGATAGTAGCACTATCAACAATAGCCAAAGTATGGAAAGAGTCCAAATGTCCATTGACGGATGAATGGATAAAGAAGATGTGATATATATACATACAAGGGAGTATTACTTGGCAATCAAAAAGAATGAAATCTTGCCATTTGCAACTACATGGATGGAACTGGGTATTATGCTAAGCGAAATTAGTCAGTCAGGGAAAGACAAAAATCATATGACTTCACACATATGAGGGCTTTAAGAGACGAAACAGATGAACATAAGGGAAGGGAAACAAAAATAATAAAAAAAACAGGGAGGGGGACAAAACAGAAGAGACTCATAAATATGGAGAACAAACTGAGGGTTACTGGAGGGGTTGTGGGAGGGGGGATGGCTTAAATGGGTAAGGGGCACTAGGGAATCTACTCCTGAAATTACTGTTGCACTATATGATAACTAATTTAGATGTAAATTTTAAAAAATAAAAAATGAAATTTAAAAAATAAAATAAAATAAAATGAACAGATGGGAAATATAAGCAGAGAGAAATATAAGCAGAGAAAATCCTAATAAATAACCAAACAAAAACAACAACAAAAAACCTAGAGGTATCAAAAACATCATAACAGAAATGAATACCTTTGATGAGTTTATTAGTAGACTGAACATAGATGAAGAAAGCTTCTCTGAGCTAGAAATGTATTAATACAATTCTTAAAAACCAATAAGCAAAGAGAACAAAGTAAGAAGAAAGAAAGAAAGAAAGAAAGAAAGAAAGAAAGAAAGAAAGAAAGAAAGAAAGAAAGAAAAAATATCCAGGGAGTGTGGACAACCACAAAAGATGTAACATACACATAATGGGAATATCATCATCAGAAAAAAAAAAGAAATATGTGAAATTATGACTGAAAAATTTCCCTAAATTAATGTCAGACACCAAACCATACATCCATGAAATTCAGAAAACAAGCAGGAAAAATACCAAGAAACTACATCTAGGTATATCATATTCAAATTAAAGAAAAACAACAAGAACAACAAAAATCTAAGAAAAAAATGCTGACAGAAGCTCAAAGGAAAAACACCTTAACTCTAAAGGAACAAAAATAAAAATTACATCAGTCTTCTCCTCAGTCATGCAAGCAAGAGAATGGAGTGAAATACACAAATTTGAAAGAAAAGACTACCAACTTGGAATGCTGTATCCTGTGAAATTATTCTTCAAAAGTGAAGGAGAAATACTTTCTCAGACAAACAAAAATTGAGAGCATTTTCTGCCAGTAGACCTACATTGCAAGAAATGTTGAAAGAAGTTCTTTAGAGAGAAGGAAAAACATTGTTCAGAAAGTTGGATCTCATAAAGTAAGGAAGAAATTATAAGAGGAAATAACTTCACTACTAACTAAAATAAAAGTTTTTATTTGACTTATTCTCAATTGATAAAAAAGATAATAGCTTGATCAAAATTATGATAGCAACAATGTATTAAAGTATGATTATATACACCTTATGTGTATAAACATGCCATCATATATACCTCATGTATGCTTATATATAAGTGAGACAAATGACAACAATGATGCAAGCGTTGGAAGAACTTAAGATTATTTTGTTATTATAAGCTATTCACAATATTCATAAAGTTTTATAGTATTTTTTGAAAGTGGATTTGGACTAGTGGTAAATGTATACTGCAAAATCTAGGGCAACTACTAAAAAAAAAGTGTAACTGATATACTAGAAGAGAAGAAAATATGAAATCAAATGTTCAAAAGACCAAAAAAAAAAAAAAAGTAGAAGGCCAAAACAAAAACAAATAACAAGGGCAATATACAGATAACACTAATGGATATGTTAGATATTAATTCAAATACATCAGTAATCATTTTGAATTTCAAAGGTGCAATGCACCAGTTAAAATACAGAAGTCTGGCCACAGTGGACCAAAAAACATGAGCCAGCTATATGTTATTTCAAGAAACCCACTTTAAATATAAAGACACATATAGGTTAAAGTAAATGGGTAGAGAAAAAGAAACCATCCTAACACTAATGAAAAGAAAGCAGGAGGAGCTATATTAATTTCAGACAGAGCAAACTTTAAGTATAGTTATCAGGGATAAAGAAGGACATTATATAATGATAAAGGAGTCAGTTCTCTAAAAAGACATACAATTTTTTTTAATTTCATTTTTTATTTTTTTAAAATTTATATCCAAATCAATATCATATAGTGCAACAGTAATTTCAGGAGTAGATTCCTTAGTGCCCCTTACCCATTTAGGCCATCCCCCTCCCAAAACCCCTCCAGTAACCCTCAGTTTGTTCTCCATATTTATGAGTCTCTTCTGTTTTGTCCCCCTCCCTGTTTTATATTATTTTTGTTTCCCTTCCCTTATGTTCATCTGTTCTGAAAAGACATACAATTCTTAAAGTGACTAATAACAGAGTGTCAAACTTTGTGAGACAATAACTAATAGAATTGAAAGGAGCAATAGGTGAATTCACTATTATAGGTGGAAACTCTAAACATATAGGGAAACACATCCCTTACAAATGGACAGCTCTTTCAGTCAGGAAAAAAAAAAATCACTAAGGTCATAATTAATTAAACTCAACAACCGCATCAATCAAATGGATACAAGTGATATCTATAGACTACTTCATCCAACAGCAGAATATACACTTTTCACCAAAACAGACAACAGTCTGGACCAAAAAACATACCTTGGCAAATTTAAAATAACATAATACAACGTCTGCTCTCAGACCACAATGAAATTAAACTAGAAATCAATAATAGAAAGATAAATGGAAAATCCCCAAATACATGGAGATTAGACACACACTTATAAATAACACATTGGTCAAAGAAAAAATTTCAGGAGGAATTTTAAAATATTTTTAACTAAATAAAAATTAAAACACAACTTCTCAAAACCTGTGAGATGCAGCAGAAGCAATGCTTACAGGATAATTTGTAGCATTGAACATATATATTAGAGGAAATTTCAAAAATATATACATGAAAACACAAATTAGTAATATCAGAAGTAAAAGAGGGAATATCACTATTGATCCTATAGAAGTTAAAAGGGTAAAAGAAAAATATAAAAATAATTCTATGTCCACCAATTTAACAACCTAGATTCAATGGGCCAATTCCTTGAAAGACACAATCTGTAAAAGCTCATACAGGAAGAAGTACATGATATGAATATGAATATAACTATTTTAAAAAATTAAGTCAATAATTAATAGCCTTCCAAAACAGAAAACACCAGGCCCAGATGGGCTGACTGGTGAATTCTACCACATTTGAGGGGAAAATAACACAAATTTTCTACAATCTAGTTAAGCTGATAGAAGCAGAGAAAATACTTCCTATTTTATAAGGAGAGTATTACCCTAATACGAAAACCAGATAAAGATATACAAGAAAAGAAAACTAAAGACTGATACTTCTCATGAATATAGATTCAAAAATCCTCAGCAGATATTGGCAAAATGAAACTAAGCAAGAATAAAAAACAATTATGCATCACAACCAAGAGGAACTTATCCAAGATATGCAAGACTGTTTCAATATTCAAAAATCAATTAATGTAATCCATCACATCCATGGAATAAAAGATAAAAATCATATTCATGTCAATAGATGTAGAAATCCTTTGAGAAAAATCAGTACTAATTTATGATAAAAACTCTCTGTATAAGGCGAATATATACAAAAATAAATTGCTTTCCTACTTTCCAGCAACAAACAAGTGGAATTTGAAATAAAAAAACAAAATGCCATTTATGTTAGCACCCCCCAGAATGCAATACTTAGGTATAAATCAATAAAATATGTGTAATATCTACATGAGCAAACCTACCAACCTCTGATGAATAAAATCGAAGAACTAAATGAATGTGGAGATACCTTATGTTCATGGAGAGGAAGACTCAATATTGTCAAGAGGTCAGTTCTTCCCAGCTTGATCTGTGGATTCCATGCAAACTCAATCAAAAACCCAGCATATTATGTTGTAGATATAGACAAATTAATTCTAAAGTTTATCTAAAGAAGCAAAAGACCCAGTATAAGCTATATCATATTGAAGAAAAAGAACAAAGTTGAATGACTGCTGCTGCCTAATTCCAAACTTACTATAAAACTACAGTAATCAAGACAATGTGATATTGGTGAAAGAACAGAAAAACAGATCAATGAAACAGAATAGAGTCACATAAATGTAGTCAAGTGATACTTGACAAAGGCACAAAGGTGATGATACAATGGAGAAAAGACAGTCTCTTCAACAAATGATGCTAGAACAACAAGACATCTGCCTGCAAAAAATGAATCTAGACACAGACTACACAGATGATAGACCTAAATATCTAATGCAAAACTATTAAAATCCTAGAAGATAATATAGATCATCGAGATGATTTCAGGTATGGCTATGCCATTTTAGATACAACAGCAGACATAAACCATGAAAAAAATTAATTGATAATATGGACTTCATTAAAATTAAAAACACTTGCTCTGAGAAAATCAATGAATAAAATGAGAAGAAAAATCATACACTAGAAGAAAATACTTGCAAAAGCCACATCTGATAAAGGACTGTTACCCAAAATATGCAAAAAAAAAAGTCTTTATCTGCCACTCCCCTACACCCGTTCTTCCTATCCCTTCTACTCCTCTTCCTGCTGTCAAATACCATTTTGTTCTCCCTACCTATAAGTCTGGATCTGCTTTTTGTTTGTTTTATACATTTAATTTTTTTTTCAGATTTTATATGATTGAAATCATATGGCATTTGTCTTTCTCAGTAGGACTTATTTCATTTAGTATAATACCCTCTAGGTCCATCCATGTTGTTGCCATGGCAAGATCTCATCCTTTTTTTTTTCATTTTTTTAATATTTATTTTTTTTAATTTTTTAATTTTTTTTTAATTTATTTTTTGAGACAGAGACAGAGCATGAGCAGGGGAGGGGCAGAGAGAGAGGGAGACACAGAATCCGAAGCAGGCTCCAGGCTCTGAGCTGTCAGTGCAGAGCCTGACGTGGGGTTCGAACTCACGGACTGTGAGATCATGACCTGAGCTGAAGTTGGACACTTAACCAACTGAGCCACCCAGGCACCCCAATGTTTATTTATTTTTGAGAGAGAGACAGAGCACGAGGTGGTGAGGGGCAAAGAGAGAGGAAGACACAGAATCCGAAGCAGGCTCCAGGCTCTGAGCTGTCACCACAGAGCACAATGTGGGGCTCAAATCCACGAATTGTGAGATCATGACCTGAGCCGAAGTCAGACACTTAGCCAGCTGAACCACCCAGGAGCTCCAAGATCTCATCCTTTATGGCTGTATAATATTCCATGGATGTGAGAGTATATGTGTATGTATGTGTGTTAGTGTGACATATTCTTTATACATTCATCTATCAATAGACACATGGATACCTAGGTTGCTTCCATACCTTGATTATTGTAAATAATGTTGCTGTAAACATACAGGAGCATATAGAACCTTTAAGACTCAAAAAAAAATTAAAAGTATAACTCAATTACAAAATGGTTCAGAAAATTCTTTTGTATTTTTTTCTTTTTTTAATTTTAACTCCAGTATAGTTAATATACAGTGTTATAGTAGTTGCAGGTGTACAATAGAGTAATTCAACAATTCCATGCATCACCCAGTACTCAACATGACAAGTGCACTGCTTAATTCCCACCAAGTATTTCACACATCCCCCACAATCTCCTCTCTGGTCTTTGCTCATTTGTTTTGTTTATTAAATACCACAAATGAGTGAAATCATATGGTGTTTGTCTTTTTTTGTCTTATTTTGCTTAGCATTATACTCTCTACTTCCATACATGATATTGCAAATGATATGATTTCATTCTTTTTAATGGCTGAATGATATTACATTGTGTGTGTGTGTGTGTGTGTGTGTGTGTGTGTGTGTGTACCACAACTTCTTTATAATCTATCAATAGACACTTGGGCTGCTTTCATAGTTTGGCTATTGTAAATAATACTGCTATAAACAGAGGGGTGCATATATCTCTTTGAATGAGTGTTTTTGTATTCTGGGGATAAATACCTGGTAGTGTAATTACTGGATTGTAGGGTAGTTCTATTTTTAATTTTGTTTTTGTAAACGTCCTGTTTTCCACAGGGGCTGCACAAATTTGCATTCCCACCAACAGTGCAAGAGAGTTCCATTTTTGACACACCCTTGCCAACATTTGTTGATTCTTGTGGTGTTTATATTTGTCAATCTGGCAAGTGTAAGATAATATCATATTGTGGTTTTGAATTGTATTTCCCTGATGATGTTGAGCATCTTGTCATGTGTCTGTTGGTCATCTGTATGTCGTCTTTGGAGAGATGTCTATTCACTTCTTCTGTTCATTTTTGAGTTGAATTATTTGTTTTTTGGGTGTTGAATTATAGAAGTTCTTTATATATTTTTGAAACTAACCTTTTATCAGATATGTCATTTGCAAATATCTTCTTCCATTCAATAGGTTGCCTTTTAGTTTTGCTGTTTCTTTCACTGTGCAAAATCTTCTTATTTTGAAATAGTCCCAATAGTTTATTTTTCCTTTTGTTTCCCTTGCCTCATGACATATATGTAGAAAAATGTTATGGCCAATGTCAGAGACATTATTGTCTTGTCTAAGATTTTTTATGGTTGCAGGTCTCACATTTAGGTCTTTACTCCATTTTGAATTTGTTTTTGTGTATGGTGTGAGACAGTGGCCCAGTTTCATTCTTTGCATGTTGCTGTCCAGTTTTCCCAACAATATGTGTTGAAGAGACTGTATTTTTCCCATTGGATATTCTTTCCAGCTTTGTCAACGATTAATTGACCATATATAATTGTGTGTTTATTTCTGGGCTTTCTATTCTGTTCCATTCATCTATGTGTCTATTTTTGTGCCAGTACCATACTGTTTATAATATCACTTGAAGTCTAGGACTGTGATACCTCCAGCTTTGCTTTTTTTTTTTTTTTCAAGATTGGTTTGGCTATTTGGGGTCTTTTGTGGTTCCATATAAGTTTTAGGATTGTTTTTTCTAGTTCTGTGAAAGATGCTGTTGGTATTTTGATGGAGAGTGTATCCAATCTGTATATTGCTTTGAGCAGTATAACTATTTTAATAATATTTGTTCTTCCAATCCATGAGCATGGAACATCTTTCCATTTCTTTGTGTCTTCTTCAATTTCTTTCATTAATATTTTATGGTTTTGAAAGTACAAGTATTTCACCCCTTTGGTTAGGTTTATTCCTAGGTATCTTATTATTTTGGTGCAATTATAAATGGGATTGTTTCTTGATTTCTCTTCATGCTCTTTCTTGATTAGTGGATAGGAATGCAACAGATTTCTGCACATTGATTTTGTATCTTCCAACTTTACTGAATTCATTTATCAGTTCCAGCAGGGTTTTTTTTGGTGGTAATGTCATGTCACCTGCAAACACTGAAAGTTTTACTTTTTCCTACCCATAGGATGCCTTTTATTTCTTTTTGTTGTCTGACTGCTGTGGCTAAACTTGCAGTATTATGTTGAATAAAGGTGGTGACAGTGGACATCCGTGTCTTATTCCTGACCTAAGAGAAAAGATCTCGGTTTTTCCTCCACTGAGTATGATGTTGTTCACTGTGGGGTTTTCATATATGGCCTTTATTATGTTAAGGTATGTTCCCTCTAAACCTACTCTGTTGAGGGTTTTTATCATGAATGGGTATTGTCCTGTGACAAATGTTTTTTCTGCCTCTATTGAAATGCTCAAAAGAGCTTTATACTTTCTCGTATTGATGCAGTATGTCACGCTGATTGATATGGGAATATTAAGTCACCCCTGCATCCAGGAAATAATTTCCACTTGATTGTGGTGAATGATTTTTTTAAATGTACTTTTGGATTTGGTTTGCTAGTATTTTGTTGAGAATGTCTGCATCTATGTTCATCAGAGATACTGGCCTCTAGTTCTCTTTTTTTGTGTTTTTGTTATCTGATTTTGGTATCAGGGTGATACCAGTCTCAGAATAAATTTGGAAATATTCATTTTTTTTGCAGGGGTGGGGGGTAGCTTGAAAAGAATAGGTATTAATTTATCTTTAAATGTTTAATAGAATTAGCCTGTGAAGCCATCTGGTCCTGGGCTTCTGTATGTTAGAAGCTTTCTCTTTTTTATTGTTTATTCAATCTCCTTGTTAGTCTGTTTGAATTTTCTAATTCTTCCTGCTTCAGGTTATATATTTCTAGAAATTTAACCATTTCTTCTAGGTTGTCTAATTTGCTGGCATATAATTTTTTTTATAATATTTTCATATTTTCTTACAATTGTTTGTTTTCTGTGGTATTGGTTGTTATTTCTCCTTTCTTTTCTGGTTTGAGTCTTTTCTGTTTCTCTGCTTCTCTCTTTTCTTTTTTTTTTTTAGTTTCTATTTTATTTATTCCTGCTCTAATCTACATTATTTCATTCCTTCTGCTGGTTTTTTTTCCCTAGCTTCTCTATGTGTAAGGTTAAGTTGTTTATTTGACATTTTTCTTGCTTCTCAAGGTAGCCCTGTATTGCTATAAGCTTCCTTCATAGAACTACTTTTGCTGTATTCCAAAGGTTTTGAACCATCATGTTTTCATTTTCATTTGTTCCCATGTACTTTTATATTTCTTATTTTACAGTGACCCATTCATTGTTTAGGAGCATCTTATTTAACCTCCATGTATTTGTGCTTTTTCCAGATTTTTTTTCTTGTGGTTGATTTCCAGTTTCATAGTAGTATCAGAAAAGAAGCGTAGTAGGATTTCAACCTTTTTTTAATGTGTTGAGGTTTGTTTGTGACCTAATATGTGGTCTCTTCTGGAGAATGTTTTGTGTGCACTTGAAAAGAATGTATTCTGATGTTTTAGGTTGAAATGTTCTGAATATAACTGTTAAATCCATCAGTTCCAGTGTGTCATTCAAAGCCACCATTCCCTTGTTGATTTTCTGTTTGGATTATCTATCAATGGAGGTGGGGTGTTAAAGTCTCCTACTATTATTGTGTTGCTATGAATTATTTATTTTATGTTATTAACTATTTTTATGTATTTGGGTTCTTTCATGTTGGGGGCATAAATATTTACAATTCTTATATCTTTATTTTTTTAAACTTATATTTTGAGAGTGGAGTGGGGGAGGGGAAAGAGAGGGAAAGAGAGAGAGAGAGAGAGAGAGAGAGAGAGAGAGAGAGAGAGAATCCCAGGCAGGCTCCACACTGTCAGTACAGAGCCCAAAACCGGGCTTGGTCTCATGAACCATAGATCATGATCTGAGCCAAAACCAAGAGTTGGACACTTAATTGACTGAAACATCCAGACACCCCTACAATTGCTATATCTTCTTTCTGAATTGGCCCCTGTATTATATAGTGTCCTTCTTTGTCTAATGTTAGAGCCTTTGTTTTCAAGTCTATTTTGTTCAATATAAGTATTGCTATTCTGGATTTCGTGTCACATGCATTTGCATGATAAATGTTTCTCTATCCCCTCACTTTCAATCTGCAAGTATTTTTAGGTCTTAAATGAGTCTCATATAGGCAGCATATAAAGGGGTCTTGATTTTTTATCCATTCTTTCACCCTATATCTTTTTCTAGGAGCATTTAGTCCATTTACATGCAAAGTAATAACTGATAGGTATGTATTAATTGCTATTTTGTTACTTACTTTGTGGTTGTCTTTGTAATTTTTTCTGACCCTTCCTTCTCTTTCATGATTTGCTGGTTTTCTTTGGTGATATACTTGATATCCTCTACCCTTTGCATACCTATTACTGTTTTTTGATTTGTGGTTACCATTAAGTTCATATATAACATTTTCTGCATATAGCAGTCTATATTAAGCTGATGGTCGCTTAATTTTGAACTCATCCTTTACTCCTCTCCCTTCCATGTTTCAGATATTTGGTATCATATTTTACAAACTTTTATTTTATGCTTCTCTTAACTTTTACAGATATACTTAATTAATTAGGTCAGGACATTAGATCATGACTTGAGCTAGAATCAAGAGTTGGATGCTTAACCAATTGATCCACCCAGGCACGCCCAATTTTTGTTATTTTAATTGCTATCTGTCTTGATGTGGACCATCTTGGGTTGCATTTCTTGGGGGATTTCTGTGCCTCCTGAATCTGGATTTTTGTTGCCCTCTCACGTTCATGAGTCAAGGTGCCCATCGGGCTCCAGGCTGAGCATGGAGCCTACTTGGGATTCTCTCTCTCCCTCACCCCCCAATAAATAAATAAATATATAAATAAACTTAAAAAAAGATATACACATGCAAATAAGGTGAAAAGTGCTTCACATTATTTTCATTTGGAAAATACAAATTAAAACATGAGATACCACTACATACCTATTACAATGGCCAAAATCTGCAACATTGAAAACATCAGCTCTGGTGAGGATGGAGAGCAACAGAAACGCTCAGACTTTGTTGGTGGAAATGCAAGCTAATGTAGACACTTCGGAAGACAGTTTGGCAGTTGTCTGCAAAACAAAACATAATCTTACCATATTATCCAACAATCACACACTTTGGTATTTACCCAAAGGAATTGAAAACTTGTGCCCACACAAGAACCTGTGCAAGGATGATTATAGCAGCTTAATTAATCATAACTGCCAAAGCTTAGAAACAGTCAAAATGTCTTTCAGTAGGTGAAATGATAAGTAAACTGTCCTATATTAAGACATTGCATATTGTTCTGAACTATGAATAAATGAGCTATCAATCCATGAATAGATGTGGAGGAACGTTAAATGCATATTACTAAGTGAAATAAACCAATCTGAAAAGGCTACATATTGCATTATTGCAACTATATAACATTCTGGAAAAGGCAAAACTGTAAAGATGATTAAAAAGTCCCTGGATTGCCAGGACTGCAGAAAGAGATGAAGAGGCAGAGGAGAGACATTTTAGGACGGTGAAAACACACTGTATGATATTATCAGAATGGATTATATGACATTATACCTTTGTAAAAACAACCATAGAATGGATAACATCAATAGTAAACCCTAAGGTTAACTGTGGACTTTAATTGATTGTGGTGTGCCAATGTGGGTTCATTTCTGGTATAAAATTTACCATTCTGGTGAGTAATATTGATATTTAGAGGAGGAAACTATGCATGTATGGGGTAGACGGTACATGGGAAATCTCTGTACTCCCCTTTTCAATTTTGTTATAAACATAAAATTGATCCAAGAGACAAAGTGTCAAAATGCTCTTCCATATCCAAGATGTTTCATTGTATAATTTAAAACTACTCTATTGTATACTTTTCCAGATATTTTCAATGTTAGTGATATATGCTGTTATTTCTGTGTTTAAATATTTATAATTCATTAGTCTACTATAAAATAAAAAAAGTTTTTTTTTAAATTCCAAATTGCTGTAATACATCAATAAATTAAAACTTCCATATTTAAAATTACCCAAATAAAAGTTTTAAAAGAATTTTTCAATAATTAATATTGTTAGGAATACAGTGAGAGATTTTCAATATAATTATTTTGGGGTTTCATAAAGGGGGTTCTTATCAACATTTAAATGGCGTTATATATAATTTCTAATGTACACTTAGGAAATGTACATTTGCTTGCAATATAATAACATATTTCTAGTTATTAGTGTAAATAATATTAGTGTAATATTAGATAAATAATAATATTATCAGATAGTGTAATAATATTAGATACTAAATGTGAACATGGAATTTGTTGTAACTCTAGCACAGCAAATATAGTTTAAAATTGAATTATTCTTTAAACATACTCTCAGAAATTTTTTCACCATATCACCAATTTTTTCCTTCTTATTTCAATTGGGAA
Organism: Prionailurus viverrinus; assembly: GCF_022837055.1. Classification (NCBI taxonomy): domain Eukaryota; kingdom Metazoa; phylum Chordata; class Mammalia; order Carnivora; family Felidae; genus Prionailurus; species Prionailurus viverrinus. The sequence continues at coordinate 44,554,322 of NC_062577.1, forward strand.
TATCACATAGATTTTTTTTTGAGTATTAAATCCAAAAGAATATGCATAGCAATTAGTAGAATAATAAGACTGTCACCAATGTGAACTGGTAGAGGATCTACATTCAAGAGTTGCTACATTTTTTTATTTTCATATTTTTTCCTGATTTTCATTCCATTGATCCTTAACAAAATCAATAACTTCTTAATATGTTTATTGATAACATATGCTCTCCATTCAAAGTCCTGCTCATGTTTTTATAGATTTTGTCTTCATCAAGCTTGTGGATTGTCATTTTATTTTTTTAAGTTTAATATAATTTTATAAGACACCTTTGACAAAGAAAATTTCTTGTTCTTAATGTGGAAAATCTTTCAATGGCATTCCCATTATTTTGTTTAAAAAGGGAGAGAGAAAAAATGAGAGATAAAAGACTGATATTATCAAGTTTTGGAAAATACATGGTAAACTGATGTTTAATATAGCCATTTGGGAAATCTATTTAACCAAATATTAAAAATGCATATACCTTGTAATTCATATACCTTAAAATACTTCATTCCCAAAAAGATAATCAACAAACCTCTTACATTATGTACCAGGAAATATATACAAGAATGTATAAAGAAATTCTGTTCATAACAATGTTACATATTCACACAATAAAAGGTATTACAGCTGTGAATATTAATCATAATATGAATAAATCTCAGTAAGGTATTATTAATTGAGAATCACAAGCACTATGCCTTTTTAAATCTTTTCAAGAAAAGATAAAGAAATATCTTATCAAGAAAAGATAAAGAAATAAAAGATATTTTTAGATATTCATATATATGTAATGAAAATAAAATACATAAAGTGGAAAGGAAGGAGAAATCTGAAATTCAGGATTGTGATTGTGTTTATATAGAAGGTAGGGGAATGAAATGCACAAGGAGAACATAGATTGCAGGTAAGATTTTAGTTCTTGGAGCTCTCAAAGAAGAAATTGCATTAGACACAGTTAGGCAAGGAAGACTTTATTCAAGACTATTACATTAGAAGTCAAGACTATTGAAATCAATTGAAATCAATTCTGTTGAAATAAAAGGCAAGAGGTTTCAAGAACTGGGTGAGCTAGTGGAAAAGGACATTAAGGAGGTTAGTCAGTGTGATAGACCATCTGTGTTTGCTAACTGGTACTAATTGAAGTTAGACTCCTCCCCTCCCAGTGAGCCTGGAAGATAGGGGTCCCATCTTTCTTGATGATTACATCTGGAAAGGATCAATACAGGGTCCTCCAGGAAAATATTTTGGGGTTGCAAAACCTTAACAGGCTGTAAGAAGATTTACATCTCAAAGGAGCAGAGAAAAGAATTTATAATCTCAAGTTTTCTAAAGTAAATGCTCTAAGAAAAGGGAGGTCAGGGGCCTATAGTCAGGAAAAACCTCAAGTTTAGCCAAGCTGAGAGAAATATTAAGTCTGTCTTGGTCAGGATATATGATGATATGGTATGATATGACACAACATGATATCATATAATATTAATAAGATATTACTAAGTTCAATAAAATCTGAATGCCACATGAACTAATGATAATAGTAAATCATAAGCCACAGATTATAATTAAGCTAATCAAATTTTGTGCTTATAAAATCCACAAAAATAAGGATAAGAAGATTTTAACACATTTACATATATCATGTCATGATCTATTTGAATTAGGTATAGAGATCACTGATCAAATTATAACTCATGGCAATATATATTAGACATATATTTTTAAAAGTTAAGTCAGAATTTTCAGGTAGTTGCTTGACTAATAGAAATTTGGAGAAAATATATGACATATCCAACAATAATACAGGAAAAGTTACTTAATATGTAATTTTACTACAGTGAAAAGATTTATCCATAGTCCAAGAGGAAATCTTTGTCTTAAATACTTGAATGAGTCAGAAAATATCAAAAGGTAATCACTGAGTTTAGCAAGATTTACCTCCATAAGATCGAATAAAGTATTACAAATCTAACTAATTGCATGAAATTTTCCTAGTAGTCCACATTTGTGATATCCTTCCCACACATAAACACTCAGCCAATTTCTGAACCTAGGAATGTATGTTTTGTTGAGTAGTAATATTTCATCTTGGGATCAAAAGAATACTTGCTCTCCCTTTCACCCTAGTTACCACCCTTTTAAAGTCTAAATATTATTTGGGTGGAGTGAAACCTACCAACTAATAGACATGACAAGGAAGCTTGCAATTTGCTCCAATTTTCAGCCCTTACTAGAATAATGTCTTCTAGTAAGTATGACTGTAACCATTATTTGTAAGTTAAAAACAAACAAACAAACAAAAAAACAGAAACATAGACAAAGTAAAAATGTCAATCAAGAAAAAGTGTGCCCTGCCATTGTTTGCTTCAGGATCATAAACTGCAGTGGGACAAATCAGACCTTGTTAACTAGACCATATGATTTAAACAGTTGCAACTGTTTTTTCAAGCAGATCACATTCTTGTCTTTTCTGGATTCATATCCCTTTCAGACAGGTAAGTTCTCTTGGGAGGAGGACATTACAACAAAATTGATCACCATGTTGTGATGTAAATAATTTTGTGGATTTAACCTTTTTGAACATGCTTGAGAAGCATACTTGATAAAAGGTCATTGAAGACAACACCCTATTTTCCATGTTAAAGGACTCTTTTAAAAGAAGGGAGGAATCACTCATTCCTGCCAACATCATAGCTTTGTGAGTGCTACTGTCCTAGCTCCTTATAGCCTCAGAACTTCTGAGGCTATAGCCACCACAGAGATGAACCTGCACCCCAGGCTGACTTTTCTTAAAGGAAAAGAAGCACTCCATTTATACGTACAGTACTCCATATATTTAATGATCCTACAGGTTTGGAAAAGCAATTTATGTTTCACACTATTACATTATGCCAATCAGTATTTTTAGAACTGCAAAATTTAGAAGCTAAGAAGAAATTTAAAGAGAAAAACCTGATATTCTCAGTTAAATGATCAGAGGATAATATACATTTATATGAAATATAATTAAAAACTTATGTTACAGGTGAAGAACATTTAAGAAAAAAGGCTTCATGATAATCACCAATTACTCAATATTGCCATTATCCTTTTGCAATAACCCTATTTCCCTAAAATTAATATTTAAAGAAAAAACTTTTCAGATTTAGAAATGTTTAAATTTCTAAAAACAACAGCAACAACAAAAAGACAACCTTATCCCCCTTGGCTCACAAGCTCTCCATGCTTTGCATCACACAGCAACTCTGGAGAAGAATCACAATCCATTATTCAGAGAAGAAAGAAAAGCATACTACATTTTTAAAGGTTAGACCTAATCTAAATATTTGTTGAATACTGAATAAGCAAAAGGATAAATCTTCATCATCAATTCTCATATATATCTTGGAAAGATACACACCTGGAGGAATTTTTCCTGGATAAAAGTCTTTAGTTTGCAAAGTGAGCTCAGGAGGAAAGCAGACTCATTTAGAAAAAGGAATGTGATAAGCATCCAATTGGACTTCAAGAAACAAGGAGAAATCAACACATGGAAGGACAAAATGTATCTTACGGCAATTATCTGCAAAATGGCAGCAGCTGTTCAAGCTTTTGGATGATTGGGATTCTGAGAAGTCCAGATAGAAACATATGGTATAGTTCATCACAAAACAATTTAAAGCTATTATTGTTCATGTTGTATCTTTATGCTATCCTCAATGAAAGTTAATGGGTGCATAGATTTTTCCATGGTATATCAAGAATGTGTGAGGAGTTTAGGGTCCAAAAACCATTTAACTGGGTCAGAGATAGGTTGTTCCATAATAATCTAGACAAAAGTAATTTCTATTCATATGCAATGAAAATAAGCCCATAATTAATGTTAAATTGTTATAACATTTACATTTTATATCTCTGTATTTTTCACAGTATAAAAGCTTATCATGGTTATCTTTTTGGCCATTCATGTAAATCTCCCTTAATAAGAAACCACCAAGCTTTTAAAAGCTGGGCAGCATCTCTTCTCTGACAGATATTCTGCATTCAGGAAAAATAAAGTGCCCATTAGCACCTCCCTCTTATTTGTGTGGGCCTATTATAATTTTAACACTTATAAAAGGAAGTGTTAATGGTGACATTTCAAAGCACTGCCTTCAAAGGATAAGGGTGACTTTATTAAAGAAAAAAAATCAGAACAAACACCCTTTTCTGGTTTGTAGAAAAAGAATATATATATAATTATCTTCTATTTTAAAAAGGAAATTATTAAACTAATTAAAATCATTGATATGTATAACAAAATCTGACATGAATAAGAATTTCCACAGAATTATAGTATTTAAAAGGTCACAAATTGTCTAATGAAAATTATGTGAGATAACATAATTTAGGTAAGGATTATAAAAGCTGGTCAAAAGTATACATATTTTTTGTTGTTTTTTCTGTATAGGCTTCAGTTAAAAAGTTAGGGCAATCCTTCTGGAGTGAAGTTGAAAAACAGTATTTTGAACACAGTATTTTAAATAGAAAAATAGAATAATTCAATGTCTCTGCAAGTTTGCTTCATTGTCCCACTTTCATATTTGAGAAAATCCAATTTATTTATAATTATTTATATCGTTAAATGGGAAAATAATAATTTTATTACTAAAATATAAAAAAGAGTAATTTGCAGAATGGCAGATACATGTATAGAACAGGTATGGTTTGCAAAGATTTAATTCTTAACCTAAGCGGGGGTTTTAAAAGTTAGATGACAATAATTATTAGTAAGAAAAATATTCTAACGACTCCCCCATCACAATTAATATTTCCAATTTAATTTCTAAGGTGATCAAAACTGTTAAATTTCAAAACAAGGGAGTGACATTAAGAATGCTAAAATGAGGGGCGCCTGGGTGGCACAGTCGGTTAAGCGTCTGACTTCAGCCAGGTCAGATCCTGCGGTCCGTGAGTTCGAGCCCCACGTCAGGCTCTGGGCTGATGGCTCAGAGCCTGGAGCCTGTTTCCGATTCTGTGTCTCCCTCTCTCTCTCTGCCCCTCCCCTGTTCATGCTCTGTCTCTCTCTGTCCCAAAAATAAATAAACGTTGGAAAAAAAAAAAAAGAATGCTAAAATGAGCACAGCTTCTTGAAGGGTAAGACCTGTGTAGCTGAAGTTCAACATTTTATAAGCTGAAGGACTTCAAGTGACTTTATTTATTAATCTCTGTCTTAGGTTTCTAGGGGATAAAACATTGAGAATAATATCTACCCCATTTGTTGCTTGAGGGAAAAAAATAATCTATTCAAAGTTATTTTTTAAAATATAAAGCACCTTTAACATAACTGTTTTGCAAACCAGAGTCATGTAAGTAATTAAACCTCAATAAACTGAGTAACAGATGTTCAGCTAACAGGCAATTACATCTATAGCTATTTTACCTAAAGTGAAGAGTATTGATACAATGTGAAGTTTTATGAAGCCTTACAAACCTTTTATCACACACTATTTGGAGTTTTTATTGAATTTAGAATAAGAAGCACAGAATTATATATGTATTATATTACATTAATTAGCTATTTACATCGATATTATAGTATTTTATTTATAATATTATTTATTGTATATAAATAAAATCTTTCTTGCTCACAGTCTATTTACTTTAATTCTCCTAAAGGCATGAAATAACAAAAGGAAAAACAAGAGATTTGCCCAGGCCAAATCCGTGAGAGGGCTGAAACCTGAGGGCCATCAGGGGCAAAGCCTTACTGACAAAGCCACTGGACATGTTGCGGAAAGAGTTGGTGCCTGAGTAAAACATCACAGCTGTGATTTCGGATTCAACTCTTGGGTCCTTTCTGTTCTGTTTTCAAGTCTCATAAAGGTTATTCTATTGCTTTTCATGTGTAAGACATTAGTATTGAAAAAAATTGTTTCCTTTGTGAAACTTTATAATTGCTCCTTTTAAAACACCTCAATGGCTAAATAACCAACAAACAAGCGATTATCTGATAAATGGAGTTTAAGCTTCTCACTGACATAGTCACGCAGAATTTGAAATCTCATGAACTTGTTTAAAAGAACAAACTTTTTTGAATTTAAAGTATAGTAAAAGAAAAAAAAACCCTGATTTGTATTTTAAATCCTTGTTCTGTTAATATGTAGATTCAGCATTTACTTCAACATTGTGTACTTCATCTAAATACCCATGTTCAGAAGTCAATATTTATTACATATTACAATATATTACATATATTACATATACAAACATATGGGGTTTTATGAGAATAATGTATATTAATGTATATTTAAGAGCTTTATGATTTGTGAAATGTAATGGCATTCATGTTAACATTTCTATGAAATAATTATTTTCTCAATGTTAAGGAGTTTAGTAAGCCCTGTAGGAGTATATGGACAAAGAAAGATCAATTTTCTAAACTTAAATCAAATTTTGGATTTTATTTTTTATTTTTTTCACACTCTCAGACTGACTTAAACAATAATTCAGTGAGTAATAGTGTTCATGAGAAAAAGAGCCTAAAAACCAGATTCCAGCTATAGAAAGCACACCATGGCTCAGCTCTCTACTTTTACTAGGTATTGTCACCATGAAGAAAACAAGAATCACATCAAATACATGGCCTTTTAACAATGACTCCCCTACTAATAAAATTGTCCCTGAAACACTCCTGGAATCCAACCCCTCAGGGTAGTTTTTCCATTTACCTAGGGAGGAATGCGATGGGAGGAAGTTAAAGGCTTTCTCTCTCTCTCTCTCTCTCTCTCTCTCTCTCTCTCTCTCTCTCTCTCTTTCTCTCTTTAAAGTGCATTTATTTATTTTGAATGAGAGAATATGCAAGGGGTGGAAGGCAGAGAGAGGAGAGAGAGAACCCCAAGCAGGCTCTGCACTGTCAGTGCAAATTCAAACGGTGACATGAAGACCTGAGATGAAATCAAGAGCTGGACCCTTAACTGACTGAGCCACTTAGGTGCCCCAAAGGGCTTGTCTTTCACAGTGGCAAATCTACTTCCAGAGTCAGTTCTTCATGCTCCTTCACCGGATTTATGAGACAAGTGTGTACTCAACCGAAGGAGGAGACACAATGGAGAGAAAATAAAAGAGGAAAAAATTTTTACTTGAACTTTGCAAGAATTATAGTGAATCTGCTGCAAGTATCTGGAGTCAATGACCTGTAATGTAAACACAGGTTTGTGAAACCTGCCTCTCGGAGGAAAAATGAGACATTATGTAGCCCGTAACCTTGTCAAAAATACCCACTTTTTATTATACTGACTCATTTCTCAGGGAAAATATTCTTGTTTGAGAGCAAAATTTAGAAGTCAGATCTGGTAGATGAGAAATGCACATTCTTCTGTCTGCCAAAAGGGCTATATTCACAGATCTATATTTACATGGTTGAGATACCAATTAGAAACCACTGTATGTCTCGTGCTCCAGGGAATCCTGTTGAACTACTGTGCTCTCTGGTTGATCTCCTTAAAACTTGAGTTAAGAAGAAAATACTTTTTGTGTCCCTAACCCTCCATATCCTGGCATAGAAAATTCCACAGAATTCTAGCAATTTTCACCAGAGTAATTTAGTTTTTTCTCCTCACTGTATGTTCAACCCCAACTTAACCCACATCCTATTAACACATCTGTGATAGCAGATAGAATACCACAACCAAACATATAGAAAATATATAGGAAATATTTTTGCTCACATAACTGAAAAAGTCCAGAGATGACTGATAATGCTTTAGGCAACCTTTATTTAAAGTATACATTTTTTTCACCAGGACTTGGTTTCTCCCTTGTGATCCCATAACTCAATATTTTCCCTTTTAGACTATATAGGCAAAAACCAAATTGAATAAATAAAAGATGTGAATAGTATCAAAACTTGGAAACAGTGATGGTTTGTAAGTTCAAGGAAACAAAAACAAAACATGACAAAAGTACATAAAAGTATGGAAAATTTCAATGGGGTTTTGAATCTAGAAAGAAAATTAATGGATAAAATTGATATTCTAAGACTGAAAACAATACCTGATATTTAAGAACTCAGTAGGTAGCTTCAACATCATATTAATACTACAAAAGCTCAGAGAATCTCAAGCAACATAGATACACTAGCAAATAAAAACAACATAATAAAAATATTCTACCTTGGCATATTTTAATCAAAGTAGAAAGCTAAAAACAAAATGAAACAAAACCAGAATCATAAAAGCAGCCAGAGGAAAAGATATATTCTCTTCAAAAAGATCAAACAAAAGACTGATAGCTGGCTTTCTAACATAAGTAAAAAAGATCAGAAAGCAATGAAAAATGTTTATAAAATTCTGAAATATAAAAAGAAAATAAAGAAAAATACTGTTTTCTCAAATTCTAAGTAGAGCAAAAATGCCATTGAATATTGAGAATGAACGAGCACGTCTTCAGAAAAACAAAATAATAAACTGAGTTTTGTTATGTGTTGACTTCAACCATCACAACCTATACTAGAAGAATATTACAGAAAGTTTTTCAAGGAGAAGGAAAATAACCACTGAAAGAAGAATAGAAATGCAGAAAAAAAAAATCTGTGCATACTCCCCTGAGCATTAATGAGACAGACCGAACAGATAAATCAGTATTACTAACATTCTACAGTGAAAATTAGAAGTCACATGCCCCGTGAAAAAACTTACCAAAATACATGCCAGTATTGAGATGAACTATATTTGAATGACTTGCCTTCTTATAAAATTCACATCATTTCTTCCTTTTGTATTAGTACTAAAAGTAAGAAATTGGCCCTAAGAATACTTTCTGTAAGTCCAGAAGTTATCTTCACGTGTAGACAGAAAACTAAGGCGGAAAGCTAGCAAGTGAACTGCCAAAGTAAAATGAGAATTAAGATCTGCCCACTTTCCATTAGTTCATTGATTATGGCAAAGCTGATTGCTAGGTATGACCAAATTGTGTGCTCATGGATATCAGTAAGTATAACAGCTGTATGCATTTTTCTTCAAAATAAACACATTCTCATCACCGCATTTAATTTCATTTCATATGCACATTTCATAATAGTCTTGCATTATTCTAATCCCAATATTAGAGAGGCATTTGATGGCCTGTCCACGTTTATCCTGACAGGAAGTAGAATCTGGACTGAAATTTAGTAGTATAGATTCCTGGCACCAAAATCATGTTTGCCCTTCTTAAAACAGAATATAAGGCAAAAAAGACACAAGCTACAAGAATGAGTTATTTGGATTAAGTGTCTGAAACACCCTGAATTATCTCATTTGGTGTGACAGTATTTCTCTACACCTACAACTTCATCACTTTCACCTTCCGATTCCATAGTTCTGCATGAGTAACTCCGAAGAACATTAAAAGTTCCTGTCACTACCAAAAGAATTCCAAATATAATTTGGCAAAAGAAGACAGGATATTTTCATTCAGGAAACTCTTTTTAATTGCCATCTCATTTTGTGTATGATATCTTCCTCTGAAGAAATCATATGCATTCCCTTCTAAGAACATGCAAACCATCATGATTTACGAGGTCCCAAGTTTTTTAATTTCCTGAGGTTGATAAGGTAAAAAGGACTTTCTTGCTGTCACTAGTAGTTGTAAATATGTTCACGATACTTTGTTTTAAGGATTTAAAAAATCCACTATTATTACTAAAGTACATCAAGTGCATGGAATGGAGATCATCATCTTTAAATAGGGACTGTACCACTTAGAGATATGAAGAGAGAAGAGAGGTTAATATTTTAATCACAGAACAGAGTCATCTCAGGTGTATACAGTGACTAGTAGCATGGAAGGTAATATGAAACTAATAGACATGTAAGTTAATGAACTCTGAGTTCAAGAATCCTTTGTGGAAAAGATGAGGAAGAAGTTCTAGAACTTTAAGTGGATCTTGCCAGGAATGGGGAGAGCTTTGTAGCAAATGAACACAAAGACAACTAGATGACTTTCTGCATTTCTTCTTCAGGGTCTTATTTTAATTTGCTTCATTCCTTTATCAGTCTCTGCTACCCTTGAGCTCAGCCTGTTAGATTCTGATTGTATACTTTCACATTGCTCAAATTTGGTGACTCCCATTTTATCTCGAGTGGTTTTTCCCTGCTCAGCACATGCACACACACCACCATTCACCATTCCCACATACATCACACATATGGCATAAGGCTGGAGTTTTATTTTTAATTTGATATTTGCACATTGCATCACAAATCAGACGCTATGTCAAATTAGAGGATCATGCATTTCTTCCAATATAAGAAGTACAAAAGAGAAAACTTACAAACTCTCTTACATAAATATGTTTACAAAACTGTCTACGTTTGCCATCTATCAGGAGCTATAAGGCAGATCTCGCAATATGGAGGTTGGAACCCTAGTGTAACTGATATTTCCATCACAAGTTCCAAGATTTAAATTCAAACACTGACTTCTAAAAATCTTCAGATAATATATAAATATTTAAGAGTCAGTTTGTATAGATTAACTACAGTTGATAAGGTTTATATGGCAAAGCTGATCAATTTAGGCATGGCCCCATATCAAGTAGAATCCACCTTAATCCTACTGCTAATGGTAAAAAATAAGGAAACTAAAACTTATTTTTAATAATTTTGCCTATTTTCTTCTGAAACTATATGAGGTCCATGGAATCAATACCTTGGATACTGATCCAGGTGAGCAAATTTAATTCTAGATTTAATATATAATTGAGTGATTCAAAGGCACCAGCTGAATAAATGAGCATCAGAGAGCTGAATGACACAGATTATTTATGCCCATATTTAGATCTGATAAAGAGTAGGTCCACTCTTCTTATATATCACTTATACTTCTTATACAAAAATTAAGTAAATTATCTGTAACATAATGAGTTAAAACATTAACACATTTAATTTTCTCTCATTATGCTATTCACTCGTTAAACAAATATTAATTAAGCATGTGTGCTAGTTACTGATTGAAGTATTACAGAAACAGCAATTTAAATTCAATTATGGCCCCTACATTTATGGAAGTATTGCATTTCTGTGAGGAAGCAGACAAATAAAAAATAAAGCAAAGAGAACAATATTAAGTAATCCAGTGTTGTTAAAAGTATTAAGAAAGAGAGAAAGAAAGGATTGCAAGATAAATACTAAACGCTGGCAAGCTTTTAGCTGTCAGTGAATGTTTCTCTTAATAAATGACATTTAGGGTAAGTTTTAAATAATGTGAGAAGAAGCTAGTCTCTTGACAAGTGGGACAAAGAGCATTCCAAGTCTATAGTACAGAGTATACGAAGGCTATGAAATTGGAAAAATCTTGGTGTGTTCAAGGAGCTAAAAAACAGAGCAACTTGTTAAGAATCAGGTTAGCGGTGTCTGGGTGGGTCAGTCGGTTAAGTGTCTGACTCTGGATTTCAGCTTAGGGCATGGTCTCATGGTTTCTGGGTTTGAGCCCATCATCGGGCTCTGCACTAACAGTGTGGAGCCTACTTGGGGTTCTCTGTCTCCTTCTCCCTCGCTCTGCCCCTCCCATGCTCATTCTCCATCTCTCTCTCTCTCTCTCTCTCCCTCTAAGATAAATAAATATTAAAAAAAGAAAGAGTCAATTTAATGACAAAGAGGTACAAGTGAGTTGCTCAATATAACTGATAGCTTGTGCCACACCCCTCAGGGGGTTGCAATAGGGAAAAAAAAATACCACAATGATGAGGAAATGTGAGGCCTATCATGTATTTAAGGGAACGGGAGATATTTAGTCCAAAAAAGGAAGTATTTAGAAAAAGAATAGAGGGTGCCTTCAACTTCCTAAAAATAATAATGATATAAATGCACATTAAACTGTCATCGGCTTGTATGAAGGTTTTCCAGTTGGAAGAACTAGGGCTGATGTATAGATACTTTGGTGTTAGGGATTTGAAGTCATTATAAGGAGGATGCTTTGGTTGCTCAGAGATGTCCAAAGACCAAATGGGCTGCTTTGGGACATTTTCCTTTTCTTAGTATAGGTTAGATATTTAATAATAAAGGTATTTTTGCCCTAACCATGAGTTTTCCTATATTTTTGTGTCATATTAGTCACTCAGAACAATCCTATTATTACCATTATACTTATAAGGAGCTGATGCACATGCATGTGAGATTGTAATCCAAATGACAAATGAAGACTTTCTCTTTATGATGAACATATAATTGAAGTAAACACTGAAATACAGAACTTGTGGGAGTCCAAAATTTATCCCCATGGGTTCTTCAAATTCCCACATGTACTTTCAGATGCAGCACATTAACTCAGATGTGAAAGATGTGAAATGCAGCCTAAGCAATTTACACAGACATAAAACATAACTGAATACTGGAGACTACTGAAGATCAGTAAAGAGGACAAGAAAGTTTTCATTGCCACCAGAAAAATTATAGACACAATTTCAATTAGAAGAAAAATAACAAGGGGCGCCTGGGTGGCGCAGTCGGCTAAGCGTCCGACTTCAGCCAGGTCACGATCTCCCGGTCCGGGAGTTCGAGCCCCGCGTCAGGCTCTGGGCTGATGGCTCAGCGCCTGGAGCCAGTTTCTGATTCTGTGTGTCCCTCTCTCTCTGACCCTCCCCCGTTCATGCTCTGTCTCTCTCTGTCCCAAAAATAAATAAACGTTGAAAAAAAAATTTAAAAAAAAAAGAAGAAGAAAAATAACATTATTTTTAAACGGTGCTTTGTCCAATCACTAAAGAACGAGCCACAAAGGAGTTGTAAATGTTTCCTTAACCCCTATATGCCTCAAACCTTTTGAAAAGTGCTGCTTATCTTTTAGTTATTTGGGCTTCTGCCAATCTTCATCTTGTTGAGATTTCAACATTTCTACCCAGCTTCTTGAGGTATTTGAAAATACATTCTCCCAAGCAACATTTCTAGTGCCAGTTAATAATAATAATAGAGGGATATTTACTAGAAATTGTTGCTTGATTTCTGTTTTCTTTGGTTTCTTAACATTACATTGCCTAAGTTCACACAACGGATGCATGGCAAAACTGGATTTTATGACCAAATCTACCCAGTAAAAATAACTCCAATGCTGAATTTCTTAAAAAAGATAGCAACTCATGGGTGTTTCTTCTCCCACTCATCACTCAACACATTCTAATCTTCAACCTGCCTCCACAACGTGAATGAATCTGCTCAAGTTGTCACAGACTTGTTTTAAATTCAGGAGATACTTTTGAATCCTCATTATTACTAAAGTCTGAGCAGTATTTGACAAAGTCAACCATTTTTTTAAATATTTAAAATATGATTTTTATAATAGTTTATTCTCCTGGTTTGTAAATTCTTGATGACAGAGATGAATACTGGATTTAATCAGGGCTCTGTATCCAACAATTCTCTTTCATTCTTGCTCTGTTCTACCTACCAGGTTAATCTTATGTATTTTCATGGCATCATGCTTGCCAATAACCCCAAAATTAATACCTTTATCTCAAAACTCTTTCTTGACTTCAGAACACAACAACATAATATATAAAAATCTTAAGGTGTCCCCCCCCCCAAATCTATGCTTTATCTACTAGTGTTTGTCTGATCTATTAAACCAGTCTTGGATCCAGGCACTCGAGGCTGATTTTGAAGACAACATTAATTCTACCTTTTTATTTTCATCAATGAAAATTTAGTTGATTTTGTCTTTAAAAGATCTCACAATATATCTGCACGTATTTCCATATAGCTCAATGTTGACATTCCTGACAAACTCCATATTCTGCAAAATCATGCACTGATAAAACATAAATTATACAGAAAACAGGATTAGTGGTAGGCCAGTCAAAATCTATGCAACTTTGTTTACCAGAATATTAACAAATAAATAAGCATATTAATAAATGGATATATGAATAAATAAATTAATGAAAAATTGCTACTTCAGGAAATGACTTGAAGAATCCAGGCTGGCAAAGTTTAAAATAGCTGGAGGCTGACTTTTATATTAAATATGTGTGTGTGTGTGTGTGTGTGTGTGTGTGTGTGTGTGTTTGCACGCACATACATGTATACATTCATAGTAGAAATGCTAGCTTATAGATAGTTACAACTAAGGTGGGCACAGGAAGAATGCAACTGTTTCAGGAGCTGTGTATCATATAAGATGGGAATTGGGTTCAGCCACTCACTAATCTATTTTCCATTTCTATAATTATATTATAGGATATCATTATAGTATATTAACATTTCATGTTATTTAATTAATATAAGATTTCGAAAAGGTTATATGAATGGAATCCTATAAAACATAACCTTTTTGGATTGTTTTTTTTTAATAGGATAATTTTCTAGGGATGTACAAATGCATGTACAAGTTGTTACATGTATCAATTATCTGTTCATATGTAGTGCTGAGTATACTCCATGCTATGGATGTATTATAGAACCCTTCAAACCGTGAAGGACATTTGGGTAGTTCCAGTTATGCTTACTATAAGTAAAGCTATTATAGACATTCTTGTACAGGCATTTTGTGAACATAACTTTGTCTTTCTCTGGGATAAATGTTGAGGAGTTTAATTGATGGATTGTATAATGATTGCATTTTTTTGAAAGAAGTTGACAATGTATTTTCTAGAGTTGCTATACTACTTAAAATTATGCCAGTACGACTGTCCCAGTTTTTCTGTATCCTCACCAGCATTTGATGCTGTCACCATTTTTTTAGTTTAGCCATTATGTTAGGTATGCAGGTTTTAACTGAATTTCCCTGATTATGTTGAACATCGTTTCATGTGCATATTTACCATTTGTATGTAGTCTTCATTGACAAAGACATCTCTTTATGTCTTTTGCTCATACTCTAATTGGATCATTTGCTTTTTATGACTGAGTTTTGAGAGTCCTTTATAAATTCTAGATAGATCATTGTTAGATATGTGGTTTATAAATAATTCTTACCTTGTAGTTTGTTTCTTTATCTCTTAACATCTCCTTGTTTATCTCTTTTTAACAAAGGAAATTTTTATGAAATCAAATTTATCAGTCTCTGTTATTATGTAACATGCTTCTGGGGTCAAGTATAAGTACTCTTTGCCTACCCTTAGATCCTAAAGATTGTTTATTTTTTTCCTTAAAAGTTTCAGAATTTTGTATTTTACATTTACGTCTGTAATCTGTTGTGAGTTAATTTTTGCATAAGGTATGAAAATTAGGTCCCAGTTTACTTTTTTGCCTATGAATGTCCAAATACTCCAGTATCATGTGTATACGTATAATTTCATTGCATATATACACGAAACTCTGATTTTGGATTTGTCTATTTCTTTTCAGGTCTATCAGTTTTGGCGACACATCATTTGCAGGGGTTAGGTGCGTACACATGTAGGAATGCCATCTTTGGTGGAGGGACTCATTTATAATATAATATTCTTCTTTGTCTCTGATAGTTTTATCTTTCCCTGAAAATGGAGGGATCGCACCACATCATTCCTCAGGTTCTAAGGCCCCTGGTTGGTTGCCTATTTTTCTCCCCTTTTCTGAATCTTAAGTTAGTTTTGTATGTAATTCCCAGGGGTTTTAGTTGTATGTGGTGGAAAGAACAGGGAAAACTATGCTACTCCAACCTCCCAGAAACAGAAATCCCAGGCACTCATTTTAACTTTCTTAGAGTTGAAAAGTGCCCGTTTGTGCAGCAGCCAAAAAGAATTTTCCCCTCTTGCCTAAAGTTATTATTTTTTTCCCACTATACTGGCTCTATAAATACAGGAAAAATTTGGTATGCAAAAATACAAACTCTGTGTGATACTGACACAAATCCTCTATTTAACTACTTGGCTGAGATAATTTGCATTATACAAACATACATGATAACAGAACAGACTGGGGTTTCTTCTGTCCACTCGCTTAATCCTTGGTTTGAGTTTTCAATACATCTTCTTCCCCAGAATTAAAAGAGAACTTTTATAAATGTAAATATGATTAAGACCCTCCTATATGTTACTTTTGCAATAAGTTGTAAAACAGAAGATCCTGAATCATCTTTCTCCTACCTATCTCAATAATTACATTCTTGGCAAAGTACTTTATTCTGTATCTTCCAAATATGCTAACTTTTTAAAGTTTCTGAAACATTCAAGGTTATTTTCCATCTGAGCGTCTTTGATTATGGTTTTCCCAGTATTTAAAATGCTTTTTTAACCCAGATTTCCCTTTTGCTCCCAGATTTACATTGTCTAATTTTACTTACCCTTTAGGTATCAAATCAGCCATAAACATCTGAGGGAAACCAGCATGGTATCCAAGATTAGAATACTCTTCTTTATGTTTGTTAGCATGCTATTTTTTTTCTTTTTAAATCACAAGACACATTTATTTGATATCATGAGGCCTAAATTCCCTTTTTTTTTAATGGCCCTTATACCTGGAACCCAAGGTGTACCAGTACACAGTATGCAGCTGATCCTAAGGTACCTTGGGTTCCCCATCTTGACACTGCTCTTGAGAAAGAGCAAAGCACTTAGTTAACTTAGTATACTTCACACAGTAGGTGGAGAAAAAAAAACAACTGCATGCAAACACACATGCAAACACATATGAAACACAAAAAACAGGCATTCATGCAAATCCTTGGGACCAGTTTTTCTTCTGGGCAGCTGCAAGGTATTCTACCATTTACCCAGGAGACCATCACTGCCTGTCCCTTGAAACTTTTCCCCCCATCGGGGCGCCTGGGTGGCTCAGTCGGTTGAGCGTCCGACTTCAGCTCAGGTCACGATCTCACGGTTCGTGAGTTCGAGCCCCGCATCAGGCTCTGGGCTGGTGGCTCAGAGCCTGGAGCCTGCTTCCGATTCTGTGTCTCCCTCTCTCTCTCTGACCCTCCCCCATTCATGCTCTGTCTCTCTCTGTCTCAAAAATAAATAAACATTAAAAAAAAGAAAAGAAAAGAAAAGAAAAGAAAAGAAAAGAAAAGAAAAGAAAACTTTCGCCTGAAGAACAGCCTCAGGGCATTACTCTCTCTATTGACCCAGCCCACATTTTATCACCCTGCCACTGAAGAGCTGGCTCCTTCACCTTCAATCAGGGGATATTTTCCCCTTTTGAACACCATAGGGGATGGAAAGGGTGGTCCTGCAGGCAGAGGTCTTTCTCTCTGGTTAACTGCTATAGGACCTTTTTTTGGCACAGCACCTAAAGAGTCAAGGGATAGTTATGCGATGACAGAATTAAAAAAAATCAGTGAAAGAAATAAAACATGACAAATTTTCATGCATTCTCACCTCCTAATTTGCAGGAAAATTAATGAACGTGGAAGTGATAGGAGATCTTCTGGTTAAACATAATGAGTTAAATGCACTTTGTTGTCTCCATCTCCATTTCCTTTTGGAACCTCACTAATATTGCAGTCAGAGGATTTTTTTTTAATGCTTGTAATGCTTATTTATTTTTGAAGGAGAGAGAGAGTGTGAGTGGGGGAGGAGCAGAGAGAGAGGGAGACTCAGAATCTGAAGCAGGTTCCAGGCTCCGAGCTGTCAGCACAGAGCCAGATGTGGGGCTCCAGCTCATAGACCGTGAGATCATGACCTGAGCTGAAAGACACTTAAAGTAGTGAGCCACCCAGGCAGACTCCCCCGGAGGATTTTTTTTTAATGGGCATAAACCAAAAGGTTAAAAAGGATAATATGAGAGGCAATAAAATGAAATGAATGTATTTTAAAAAAAATTTAGAAGCTGGAGAAGAGATGAAGTAATGGTGGAAACCGTGCTGAAATCAGGAAGTTTGAATAAGATGCATATGGTAAGGTCTCCAGCTCCCCCCTTTCTTCCCCCCAACCCCCAGGAGGCTTCAAGCCAAAAATTTTACAACAAGAAAACAAAGTAAACTCTCTTTCGAGAAATGGACTTTCGAAAAAGGGGAAAAACAAAAAAAAAGTAGCTATAGGTCTGTAGCATCCCTCAGTGACTTGTTCTACTCCCAACAGCAGACAAACTTCCATCTATATATGAGACCCTGATTAGATAAAGATAAAAGTAAGGAATAACAAATATTTCTGAAAAGTCTATACCATGATAGATAATGGTAAAAAAATCAATCTGATCAAATATTAGGACAAAGGAAAAAAATACTGGGAAATAAAAAGTTTCTTAAAGGAAAAACAGAAGGTATTGCATTACTGAAACACAAAGAGGAGTTTATTGAAAAAGGAAAATCATGGGGCGCCTGAGTGGCTCAGTCGGTTAAGCGTCCGACTTCAGCTCAGGTCACGATCTCGTGGTCCGTGAGTTCGAGCCCCGCGTCGGGCTCTGGGCTGATGGCTCACAGCCTGGAGCCTGCTTCTGATTCTTTATCTCCCTCTCTCTCTGCCCCTCCCCCGTTCATGCTGTCTCTCTCTGTCTCAAAAATAAATAAAACCTTAAAAAATTTAAAAAAAAAAAGAAAAAGGAAAATCAGATAATCAGAATTATAAAGTGCTTTTTGGAATAAAGATATGACTGCCAAAACATGAAAATTTCAAAAAAGGAATGGAAAAAAAAATTAAGGAAACCTTTGAGACAAGGGACAAAATTAAAAGTAATGAAATATCATTGAAATCAATAAGAAATTTAGAGAATTTTTCCAAGAGGAAAACTAGCCAAATAAGAAAAATGTAAAGAGAAGGAAGAAATGAAATGGGTGTAAATTACCAAGTAAATTGCACCGGATTATTTTTGAGTATTGAAGGTACCAGTGTTGAGAATGAAATAATTTCCTCTGTGCTACATACAATTAATGAAACACACACACACACACACACACACACACACACACACACACACACACAAAACCATTGTGAATTTCTAGAACATTGTAATAAGAATGACAACACATTCTTAATAGCAACACCAAGAGGTAAAAGGCAATAAATCACTAACACTAAACATCTAAGTAGGCCTACATATAATAAAATAAAACAAAATGTGAAAGCTACCCAAATGTCCAATACTAGAATAAATCAATACAGTGGAATACATCCATACAGTAGACTAATATACACTAATGAGTACATGATAGAAGTCCATATAATATAATCTCACAAAAATAATTTAGAGAGCACAGACTAAGAGCAAAAATAGCATATACTCTTTTAGACTCTTTTCATTAACGAAAAGTACAGAAGAGACCAAACTAATCTATTGTGTTGAAAGTTAGAATAGAAGTTGTGCTGGGAAACAGTGACTAGAGAATAGAATAATGGGGGACTTGCAGAGTTCAGGCAGTATTTCTTGATCTGGGTGTATGTGGCATAAAATTGTTTAACATATAGACATTCACCTAATGTACATTTATATCTTTGCACCACTTTTATGTAAAGTTCATTCTTCATTTATGTTTTTTTTTCCTTTGCAACAGAATTAAAGAATTACCAAATTATAGTTAAGGAGGTTCCCTACAGAACAGATATGCAGTGGGTTTAAAAACCAACCAGATAAATCAGAGTAGGATGAAAATTTGAATTAAGTTGTCAAAGGAAAACAAATGAGACAATTATTAACTTTAATTCGGAGATATAAATGCCGGGGCACCTGGGTGGCTCAACTGGTTAAGTGTCCAACTTCAGCTCAGGTCATGATCTCATGGTCTGTGAGTTTGAGCCCCAGGTTGGGCTCTGTGCTGACAGCTCTGAGCCAAGAGCCTGCATCAGATTCATTCTCTCTCTCTCTCTCTCTCTCTCTCTCTCTCTCTCTGCCATTCCCCCACTCATGCCCCTGTCTCTGTCTCTCAAGGATGAATAAACATGAAAAAAAAAATTGAAACACAAATGTCATATAAGAAATACAAGGCAATCATAGTGTTTTATGTATCTTAGCTAAAATAGTCATATAATCATAACATAAAAAACAGAATATTATTTGATTAAAATGGTAATACTACTCTAATGGGAGAATCACATAGGAAAGCTCAGTGTGGGACTAGATATAACAGAAACTCTCATCTTTTAAAATAAGAAATCATATAATTTCTAAGACCCTAATATCAAAAACTAGTCATGTAATATAAAGGAAAATCTCAGAAAAATTAAACATGTTCAAAATAATACCATCTGGGGTGCCTGGATAGCTCAGTTGGAGAAGCATGTGACTCCTGATCATGGGGATGTGAGTTCCAGCATGAGTTCAAGCAGAGCTCAAGTGGGGTATAGGGACTACCTAAATAAATAAAACTTTACAAAAAATGATGCCATCTAAGCAGCAGGAATTTATACTTAAAAATTATTAGAGAGCTGCTATTTTTGTTATTAGCCTAGTAATAGTTACTAATTTTTAAATGATATATTCTATTTATAAGTAAATAGTAACTTTATTTTTTTTAATGTTTATTTATTTTGAGAGAGAGATGGGGGTGGGAGGGAAAGAGAGAGAGAGAGAGAGAGAGAGAGAGAGAGAGAGAGAATTTCAAGCAGGCACCACACTGTCAGTGCAGAGCCCAATGAGGGGCTCAAACTTACAAACTGTGAGATCATGACCTAAGCCAAAATCAAGAGTCAGATGCTTAACCAACTGAGCCACGCAGGTGCCTCTATAAGTAAAAAGTAACTTTATTTTTTTAAATTTTTTTAACGTTTATTTATTTTTGAGACAGAGAGAGACAGAGCATGAACGGGGGAGGGTCAGAGAGAGGGAGACACAGAATCTGAAACAGGCTCCAGGCTCTGAGCTGTCAGCACAGATCCTGACGCGGGATTCAAACTCATGGACCGTGAGATCGTGAGTCGTTCGCTCAACCGACTGAGCCACCCAGGCGCCCCAAGTAAAAAGTAACTTTGAAGATACATACCTAAAAAGAATTCTAGTGGGATTAATATTTAATTAACATTTAATCTATAGTTAACTTATAATTCGTGATTATTTTCACAAAAAATTTTTCTTATTAAATATTTTCCACATTTTTTCCAATACACCAATTTGGTCTTAATATTAGATTTTTTTTTATGGGGCTAGTGCATAGCGGTACAAATATTATGAATCAATGAATGTTGATGTTTATTTGCCTGAATTTGAGCTGGATTAAAAAATAGTGCTTGGATAATATATATTTTTAATTAGTAGCATTTTTATTTGTTACCATAATTGTGCTGTTCCCAAATAGGGTTACAAGTATGACTGAAATCTAGATGGAGTTTTTAGATATATTTTCATATAGAAACATATAAATTTTATATTATTTATTCATAGACACCTGATAATATGGACTTTTCTAGCATCTCAAAATGTAAGAAGGTATCATTAAGTGGTTATTTCTAGGTAAAATCTTACAGTTCATCTTTAATAAAGTGATAAATATCACTTATTTATTGGAAAGAATATATACATGTGTTCCAATAATGCCTGAAAGGTACAAATATATATTTTGCATACTTACAAAATATTACATATGTATTTTTTATGTACATGTTCAACAGTGGGTTTGCTTCAAATTATTATGGTAATGTTTAGTCAAAAAAGTATAAAAGAGTACATAAATTATTTGTTAAATAACTGGTGCTCAGGAGATCAGAGTTATGTTGTATTTTTCTTAATTCAGAGCCTACATTTGCTTAGGAGGAAAGCATTAAGGCTGGATTGGTTTAAAGAAATTCTGTAGCTGTTAAAATAAATGACTTGGAAATTAGTCTGAAGTAGCTTCATACAGGCTCTGCAGCCAGTTTGCTAAATATAGACACTAAATTCTGCTGCTTTTGCTAAAGGGCAATCCAGAGACAGCTTTGGTATTATTTAATAAATGACACAGCTTCAGAATAGCCGAAATGGTTTAGTCAATTTTCAGTTATAGATGAGATCTTATATGTATGTGTGTGCATATATAGATATAAATACATCACTTAGCATTTGGCCATTCTATTCAACTATTTTTTGTTTGTTTGCTTTCAATGTTTATTTTTGAGAGAGAGACAGAGTGTGAGCAGGGAGGGGCACAGAGAGGGAGAAACAGAATCTGAAGCAGGCTCCAGGTTCTGGATTGTCAGCGCAGAGCCCGATGTGGGACTCGAACCCACAAACCATGAGATCATGACCTGAGCCAAAGTCGGACGCCTAACCGACTTTGAACCACCCAGGCCCCCCATTCAACTATTTTTTAATTGATGAACCTGCACCAGTCACTGTAATGGACAAAACCAAATAACAAAACAAAAAAAAATGAATAAGGCATGTTTCCTGACTTCACCTGACCTGAAGGAATTCACCAACTTAGAAGCACAGAAAAGTAGATGATCAAAAGTCACTGTGTGGTTATAATAAAGGGAATTACAACATACTATAGGAGTATCAAAAATAAGTAATGGAATATCCCAAAATACTCATTAAATTATTAGGATTGACGCTTTTCTGAAAAAAAATGAAGCTATGCTGATTCTTAAAGGAAGACCTGTTTGTGTTTTGTTTTGTTTTGTTTTGTTTTGTTTTGTTTTGTTTTGTAAACATATCGGAAAGATGAAATTATTCCAGGCACGTATGCACTGCAGGGGACAACATGAGCACAAGCTTGAAGGTGAGAGAGTGTTTCATCTGTATGTAATAGGGCTGGAGTAGAAATTCATAGTTTAGTATTGCTTGACCATAGAATTCAATGCAAACAAAACCTAAAAGGAAGCAGGGCATAGTTCACAGAGGTTTTTGAATTCAGAGCTAATTTCAATTTTATCCTATGGACATCCAGAAGGAGACGAATTTCTAGCAGCAAAACAGAAGCTAACTTTAAGTATCACAATCCAAGCACAGAAAACCATAAATGAAAGTTACACCACTAGCAATACTGACAAAGATGGAAAGGATATGGAGAGCCTGAGAAAGCTCAGTGGGAAGAGGTGGTTGGCAAGAGTTGGGATATAAAGGCGAAAGAGTCAAAGATGACTTTCGGGCATCTGATTGGGTGATGCTGCCAACTAATAAAACAAACAAAAAGTTGTGGTAAAATATGGTTAAAATATAGACATTTCGAGTTCAGGGTTTTTTTATGTTTATTTATTCTTGAGACACACACACACACACACACACACACACACACACACGCACAGTGTGAGTGGGGGAGGGGCAGAGAGAGAGGGAGACACAGAATCCGAAACAGGCTCCAGGCTCCGAGCTGTCAGCACAGAGCCCGACGTGGGGCTCTAATTCATGAGCCACAAGATCATGACCTGAGCCGAAGTCGGACACTTAACCGACTGAGTCACCCAGGCGCCCCGAGTTCAGCTTTTTTATATTCAAGTTTTCTGGTAGAATTATCCAGCAAGAAGTTACAACGTAGGTTAATGGTAGATATATATAGAGAGAGATCAGAGTAAGAGTAAAAAGTGATCAATTAAACTTGAGAAATTAAATCTATGAAGGGTGGATAAACTTTCAATATTGGCAAATGCTAGGAAAATAGCAACCTTTTAAAAGATAAGAAGAGGGATGCCTGGGTGGTTCAGTTGGTTGAGTGTCCGACTTGAGTTTAGCTCAGGTCATGATCCCAAGGTGTGGGATCAAGCCCCGTGTCAGGATCTGTGCTGAGAGTGCAGAGTGCTTGAGATTCATTCTCTCTCTCTCTCTCTCTCTCTATCTCTCTCTCTCCCTCCCTCCCTCCCCCCCCCCCCCCGCCCTTCTCCATACCCTCTCACTCAGGCTTTTCTCTCTCTAAAATTATATATATATAATATATATTAATAATAATTAAAAATAAAAGATAAGAGATATGTCATTGAGAAAGGATAAGTAAAAGTAGAATAAAAAGATTAAATGTTGCAGACCCCAGGGGGACATAGGTGGCTCAGTTAAGCATGTGACTTCGGCCCAGGTCATGATCTTGCAGTTTGTGCGTTCCAGCCCTGTGTCAGGCTCTGTGCTGACAGCTCAGAATCTGGAACATGCTTCGGATCCTGTGTCTCCCTCTCTCTCTGCCCCTCCCTGACTCATGCTCTGTATGTCTGTCTCTCTCTCTCAAAAATAAAAGAAAACATTAAAAAATTTTTAAAGAAAATGTTGCAGACCCCAGAGAAAAACGTTAAGTGGCATGGAGTGATCAAAATGTTCAATGTGACAGGTCCAGTGATCCAGAAATTGAAAACTGTTTAATTTATTTAACAATTAGAAGCTCAAAATTATTATAAATAAGAGCTGCCTGAGTAGAAGTGTGATGGCAGAAGGCAGGTTTCGGGGTTTCCCTAGAAAACTTTACATTCCTTCTAAAATTTAGTGTCCGTTCTATGTAATGTCATATTTATTAACATTAAGAACACTCATGATGCTCTTGATAATTAATATATCCTATTATAGTAAGGATGACTTTCTTTTTTGCTTTATAAGAAACAGTAGTTTACAGTGAGTGTCAATAACTATAAAGGGTCTGAGTTTTTACCATGGTAAAGGTTAACAAGGTAGCCTGTCACAATTACATGGAAGATAGAAGAATCTGTCACTCCTTAGTCAGAGGCAAAGTACTCATAGCAACAGCCATAGCAGTGACCATAGTATATCTCTGCATCCCTTGCATCCTAAGTTGTATCTTTGCATATAGTAATATTAATTGTAGGAGCAGAACCACAAGCTTAGGCACCCAGATCTTTTATAATAAGGAGTAAGCCTGCCTGAGCTTAGCTCTAGGAGGAGATATTATCTTTATTATATTGTATAGTAAACAAACCTGTCATTTCTTCAGAAGGGAGACCCCCATCTCAATAGTTCAAGGCTCTCTGCTATAAATTATCAATCAAAAGTTAGTCCAGAACAAATACAGCAAGTGTATAGAAATGCACAGATCGTGAAAAATTTTTGGTCAATAATATTCACTTCTCTTATCTACACTTCTTGGTTTGTGGTGAATTCTCCCATAAATATGCCACTTTCTTGGCCACTGTAATCTAACCAATGAAATCTAGAAATAAATATATTTATTTCTCCTATATAATATTTAATCAAGGCTCCTGTAATAAGACTTCATGCAGTGATAGGAAGTAAACATGAAGTATTGACCTCAATCATTCCTCCCAGGGGCCTGGACACAGATACCAAATTTTGAACAAATCTTTTAACCTTTCAAGGTCTAAGTTAGAAAATCAAGTGAATTTCCACAAGGTTTAGTATTGACCTTTACACTGATTAGAAGTATCTATCTAGGTCCCGTAGAATGTATTAGAGATTTACAGATCTTTGCACATTGTCCCATAAGAAAGCTTGAAGTAATTCTATCATCCAGAACTACCCTAGACAGTGAGTTGAGTCAGACCTGAAAGCCTTCCTTGGTGGAGGTCATGCCATCGATCATTTTGGCTAAAGTCAGAGACCATCCAAGATTTCACACTGCATTTTGTTGTCATATCTCCTTAGTCTCCTTGAATACGTTGTTATTGAGACTTGCCTTACTTATGACAACCTTGAAATTTTCAATATTGCTAAGTAGTTTTTAGAATGACTCTCAATGCAGGTTTGATGATACTTCTCATTATTATATCAAAGTTATGCATCACGGGGGAGAAAATCACAAATTTGATGTGAGCTTCTCAGTGCATGTCAGGGAGTACATGATGCTAAGTATTATTTTTGGCAATGCCAGCTTGATAACTGGGTTAAGATGGTGAGTGTCAGGGTTCTCCTCTATATAGTTACTATTATTCCCTTTGTAATGAACACCTATTTACTTGGGGGTAGAGATGCATTCAGACTATGCATACAGTCCTTTTCTTCACTTGTGTTTGTTATTTTAATACAACTATTTGGATCTTGCCTGTTGAAAATATAGCTGTGGTTGGGTTTTTAAAAATTGTTTAATGTTTATTTATTTTTGAGAAAGAGAGACAGAGCATGAGAGGAGGAGGAGCAGAGAGAGAGGGAGACAAAGAATCCAGGGCAGGCTCCAGGCTCTGAGCTGTCAGCACAGAGCCCAACGCAGGGGTCAAACTCACAAACTGCAAGATCATGACCTGAGCTGAAGTTGGATGCTTAACCAAATGAGCCACCGAGAAGCCCCTACAGCTGTGGAGTTCTAACAGTGATTTTTATACTTCCTTCATTCTTTCTACATTTATTAATTGGAATTCTTTTCCAAAAAGTCAGATGTACATTTTATCCATTTACTTATATTATTTGATTATAATACTTGTGTGGAATCATGGATATTTATTTTGTTCTTTGACTTATTACTCAGTATTATTCATCACAAATTCTAGAATTGCTCAAATTATTCCCACTTTGGCCACTGGGAGTTCTTTCAGATTAACTCCAGTGCCCTTTTGGCATGCCTCATTTTTTTTCTTCTTTGTTTTCTCTTTCTCCCATCCTTCTGCCATTCCCCTATTCTCAGTCATATAATTTGGTAGCATTAAGTTTCCCTTCTTTAGTTTTATGGGTTAAGACAATCAAACAGTCTCTCTCCTGGCAATAGTTGGTTCAAAGATGAGAATTTAACCCAATTTTGTCTAATTAATGGGAATGGAGCATAGGACTTCTATTAGGTTCTCAGAAGAGACCCTCTCTTTCCCCCAGAAGATGTAATGTGAATATGTGATATGTGAGAATACCACTGATATTTGCCTGATCAGAAATCAACATCTTGGACAACCTTGTGGGGTAACAGTCACCCTTATGAAGCCTGATAACCTAGTTGAAACAACAAAAACCAAACATTCACATGGGGAACTGGGGAGCCCTGATGAAACTGTTGGAGCCACTGGGCCTAAGTCTTGTGTAAAGTCAACAAATGCATTGTATGTATGTATGTATGTATGTATGTATGTATGTATGTATTAATGTTTATTTACTTTTGAGAGAGAGAGAGAGAGAGAGAGAGAGAGAGAGAGCGCGCGCATGAGCAGGGGAGGGCAGAGAAAGAGGGAGATACAGAATCTGAAGCAGACTCCAGGCTCTGAGCTGTCAGCACAGAGCCCAACATGGGGCTCAAACTCACCAACTGCGAGATCATGACTTGAGCCAAAGTTGGCTGCTTAACCAACTGAGCCACCCAGGTGCCCCAACAAATTTATTTTGTAGTTGGGCCAGTTTGGGGTCAATATTTGTTTGTAAACTGTAACTAAATAATGATGTCCTCAAATCAAACCATAGCCATCCATATTTACCTTTCCATTTGCCATTTTGGTGTCCAGTGACTAGAAAGAATGCACTGGTCCTGGAATAATGTTTTTATACTATTCATCTTGTAGATAACTTGTTAGCTCCAAATACTTTAAAGTATTAATCATGAGCATAGTACTTCAACATATTTTTCCACCTAAACATATAATTAAATAGATTTTGTTGTTGCTGTGGCTATATCCCTATATCATGGTCCACTACCATGCCAAGGCTAGTCAATACTTGGGGACCTTCAGGATAAACTCTAACAAGTGTGGGTTATATGCTGCTTTTATAAGGAGCAGAATACCATATAGGCAATGGGCAATAAGAGACAAATTTGCATTAAACCTATCTTCCGGTTCACCTTTGAAAATGTTCCCTCCACACTCCTCATTTCCACTCACAGATAGGTCTTCCATTAATCAAATGAGTCAGTAAGAAATATGTGGCATAAAGCACTACTTCTTAACCTATTTAATTTTATAGAAGGCAACAAGCCCATGACTGACTTAAATTTTTACACAGGCAAGCTGCCTGACCATCAAATATCAACCCATTTCTGTGAGTACCTGTGCTCACTACAAGATCTGTACCCACTCACTCACCTGTAACCTTGTCCAGTTTATAACTTTGCACTGCTTATTTGCCTTGAAACAGAAATCCCAAGTTATCGTTCTTGTTAACCTCTCAGTCCACATGTGACTTCGTTATCTTACCTACCAGAGCATTCGTACAAAGATTACAAATGTACAACATACTGACTCTTCGCTACTATCTATACAGACCTACCTGGTATTCATCAAGGTTACCTGCCATCATGATACAGAAACTGGAAGACATAGTGGGAAAGACATGCAAATTCATCAGGGCAGGACTAACACTGTTACACAGAGAATGGCAAGTGTAGGGAATAAGTTAGAATTCCTGGATGAGCACTGGGTGTTGTATGTAAGCCAATTTGACAATAAACTATATTTAAAAAAAAAGAATTCTCTGAGCTTTCACCAGTGGGTTAATAAGGTTTAGGGTGGAAAGCTGCCACAGGGCAAAAGTGTTCAGTGTAGAACAAAGCAGAGAGTGGAAAGTCGCTTCCATAGGACAAAAGTGTCCAGCATCCGAGAACAGGTAGAGGAAGAAAGCTGCCCAGGACAAAAGTGTCCAGGGCTAGTCATTAAATAAGACAAAGTATAGGGTGAAAGCCACTGCAGGGCAAAAGCACTCCAGGTTAATTAGCAAGAAAATGCCTTGTTAACCATGAGGCATCACGCTCTGTCTTAGCCCCTAGAGAAGTTAAGATAAGCAGATACAGTGCCTGGTGCCAGCAGTAAACAGTTGTCTGCACAATGCCAAGATTTTGATTTGTCTTGACCCTAACCCCTAACACTGCATATTTTTGAAAACCCCTTTTTTCTCACACACGAGTTAATGGTTACTGTTTTATTGTTTCTTTCTGCACGTCCATCATGTATGTAAGCCTTCTGATCCTAATAAATACAGAGAAAGGACCCATATTCAGGGTTCTTGTTCCCTCCCAGACATTAGCCTCTCTTGTATTGTATTCATTTGTGTGTCCACTCTCTTGCTGGACAAGAGAGGATTCCAGTCTCAAAGTCTGCAACAGGGAAGAACACAAAAGCATGTGTACAAGCATAACTCCACCCTTAGAAATAAGCCAGAACATATCATGACCTTCTACCAGGAAAGCCTGGAAAACTTTAGGCACGTGAAGGGTAGCTTAAGAGAGATCAGCTTTCCTTTATACCTTTTACTAGCTGTGTCCCCCTCACGCACTCCCAATACTCCTCCATCTTTTCACCTCATCAAAGCAAACTTCAAATAGCATTCTATGTTTGAATCAATACCTCAGGACAACATTCACCTTGTTTTTTTAAAAGTATTTAGCTTTGATTCAATTTTTAGTAGTTCTGGATTCTTGACTCTGCAGTGATCCTGAACTCAGAGGTTCTTGGGTACTTTATCCAAGTTAAGCATTTGAAAGATTACTTCAATAATATAAAGATGTGTTTTTAAAGTTAATCTACCTTTCCTCTTTTAATAAAAAAAAATTTTCCTAGTACTTTAGAATATGAGAAACACCATACTGTTAGATAATAATAGCATTTATGTGCCTGGAAATTGAGAATAACGCTAAATTTCACAGAACATTTTGGCATAGATTTTCATCAAGTGACACAACTCTATTTCCTCCTAAAACTAATGAAGATTACAAATTAGATCTTGGTTTTGTAATGTAATTAGGATAACCAGGAGTTGACATAATGGTAATTCTTTCTTTGTTCTATGCTGAAGACATTTCAAAATAATGTAAGTAGAGCAGCATGTGTATTCAAAATGATTTGATATGCTTCCTAGCTCTAATGGGTAAAATATCTATTTCTGTAAAATTACGGTTAGCATAGGTTCTCACTATGATCCTTTTCCACATGTGCCTATGGAAAGTATGACTCAATTTTCTCCATAGTGATTTATAGGAAACAGAAATAGCACTTTAATTATTAATGTACCATTGATTCAGCAAATCATTCCCATCAATGGTGATTTGAGTACAGCAGGTACCTTATGATCCACATACTTGGGAAACTGAATAAATATCTTTACCTGAAGAGAATGTTATTCTAGTTAATCAGGGTATTAAAATTTCTTTAAATTCAAATAATACCAAGAAAGCACGTTATATCATAAAAATAGGAGTTACAGTCATTTTAAAATTTTGTTTCATTATATACATTTATATCTATTTTAAGCAATATCTAAAGGAAGATATGAAATAAATAATATGCCATACAAAAAATAAGATTCATTATTATTATAATATACACCCTTGGCTTCAGCAAGTTTAAACACCTTTTAGTTAATAGCACCAAACATCTATATGCTATCATTCTTATTTACCAGAAGAATCACTGCAGGGTATGCAAGACTAACAATCATGAGAAAGTCATGAGCAATGGCCATATATCTTTATTTTGGTGTGTATTCGTAGTTATTTTAGTTGGATTTTCAGATGGAAAGTGATAAAACGTTGAACTCACCAACACTTGATTCCTCAGAGGAGTTAAGAACTGGACTTGAATCACATGTCCTTATTTCTTAACAGAACAGGTTCTCTGATTTTCTCTGTGATCTTTACTGACCAGGTTCATAGTAAAAGACTGGGTAAAGAAAGTCTGTACTTCTCGGAATATTAAGAAATACCTATTGAATATTTATTTTGGGGGGCAAAGAAGTTTCTTAAGATGCATGGTATCTCCTCCCTGTAATACATAATAGGTCCTATACTCACACTTAGATTCTAAGATCTTGTTCTTTTAAGACCCTGGTTTTTTTTAAATATTTATTTATTTTGAGAGAGAGACAGAGAGAACATATGTGAGCACACACACAAGCAGGGGAGAGGCAGAGAGAGAGAGAGAGAGAGAGAGAGAGAGAGAGAGAGAGAGAGAGAGAGAGAATCTCAAGTAGGCTCCACATTCAGCACAGAGCCCAACACAGGTTCAATTGCACTACCATGAGATCACGACCTGAGCTTAAATCAAGGGTTGGATGCTCAATCGACTAAGCCACCCAGGTGCCCCATCTCTTGGTTTCTTAATTAATCTAATACCAATTTCATTTCTAAAGCATTTGAAGATCAGCTTTAATAATTTTCAATAGAGGACCAACTCCTACCTTTTAATAGAATATTCACAAGCTTTATATTCATAAAATACTTTTATTAAATTATTCCCTGCTAGTCTTTTTCTTTAATGTGTATATTTGAATATACTTGAAATCAAAAGATTGACAAAGAAAAATTATATTCCTCTTTGTCTTTTTAATTAGTTTAATTTAATGCATCAAGAAATTTATTTCTATTTTTCTAAAAGAACCCTGCACAATTTTGTAATTTTATTGATGATGACATAATTTATAATTATGTATTCATTCATTTAATAAATATTGACTGAGTGACCAAATCTGTGAAAACATATTGAAAAAAAGTAAGAAAAACACAAAATTCTTGATTTTGTGGACACTGTAATCATTTGTGAAGATCTACATAAATCTAAGTATATAAAAATATAAAAAAATAAATTCTCTGTTAATGCTAAAAAAGAGAACATTCTGGTGAAATAAGAAGCTTATAATGGCTTGACCTAATCAGTGTCTTACCTGAGGCTTGCCTAAGGAGAAGATAAAGGTCACTCAAGAGACTATTCCAAGTATAAATGCTGATAAAGTGCATGAACATGAAAGGATGGAGGAGAAAGAAAGTTGGCATGGTTTTTGTAAGTATAAGATCAAATGAAACCATTTTATCTCATTTTATTATTTACCTATTGATAGGTTTTTAAATTCCTTCTAATTTCTCTGCAAATGCACATGTATCCATAAATCTTGGTCAGTATTTCATATATTCCCATTGGGGTATATTTCTAGAAAATACTAGATTAAAAATTATGGCTATTTACAATTGCTTTGTAACATATTTCCTTTTTTTCTGTAAAACTTTTACTATAGAAGGTAATTATAATCTTTATATAAAACTATTATCATTATAAATGATTCAAGCAATATAAGAAAAGTACAGCAGGAAAGAGAAAAACACTCAAAATTCAGTCACCTAATATAATTAAATCTAATATTCAGTAAAAATAACAATACCTCTCAATGAGTACTTAAAGATAAATGGTATAGGGGCGCCCTGGGTGTCTTGGTCGGTTAAGCGTCTGACTTCGGCTCAGGTCATGATCTCACGGTCCGTGAGTTCGAGCCCCGCGTCGGGCTCTGTGCTGACAGCTCACAGCCTGGAGCCTGTTTAGGATTCTGTGTCTCCCTCTCTCTCTGCCCCTCCCCTGTTCATGCTCTGTCTCTCTCTGTCTCAAAAATAAATAAACGTTAAAAAAAATTTTTTAAAAATATAAATGGTATATAAATAGACTGAAAAAAATGTCTTTACAGAAAAAAGTATTGTAATATTCATAAGCTAATCCTTACATTTCACTTTAATTCAAAAGAAGAAATAATTAAAGTGAAATTGTAAGAACTGCTGAGTAGGTAAGTATTTCCTCATACAAAAGCTATTAATTTAAATGTATTAATATGGTAGAAATTGGCAATGATATTATCTATCTAATGTAGATAATTTTGATGGAGTATTTATAATTGTATATTAGATTACACATGACAGTCAGAAAGCAAAAAAAAATTTTAAGAAGCTTAAAATAAGATTGCATTTAGTATAATAAACCAATTGATTTTATTATAAGAAACTTGTTTCGAACTTTTGGAATAGTGCTGCTATGAACATGTACATACAAGTATTTGTTTAAGTATGTGTCTTCAATTGTTTGGAGTTTATACCAAGGAGAAGAATTGCTGGGTAATACAGTAAGTCTGTGTTTAGCTTCGTGAGGAACTACCAAACTCTTTTGCACAGTATTTTACATGCCATGTAGAAATGTGTGAGCATCCAATTTCTTCACATTTTTGCAAACACTTGTTATGTGTTAAGTGTGGAAAGGGGTATTATATTGTGGTTTTGATTTTCATTTGTCTAATAACTAATGATGTTGTATATCTTTTCATGTACTTGTTGGCAATTTGTATATTTTATTTGGGGAAATATCTGTGCAAATCTTTTGCTCATTTTTAAATTGGATTGCTTATTTTTTTGCTGTTGAGTTGTAGTGTTCTTTATAAATTCTGTATATTAGACTATTACCAGATATGTAATTTCCAAATATTTTCACCCAACCTTCAAGTTGTCTTTACACCTTCTTGATTATGTTCGTCCATGCACAAAAGTTTTAAATTTTGATAAAGTCCGTTTTATCTACTTTTTTTTCTTTTTTTTTACTCACTCTTTGTATGTCATATGTAAGAATCTATGGAAAACTAAGGCCATGAAGATTTCCCCTAGATTTTATTTTAAGAGTATTGTCCGTTGCCATTTATATTTAGGTTGTTGATTCCTTTTGAGTTAATGTTTATATATTGTACAAGGTAAGAGTTCTAGTCCAGTCTCACAGATTGGCTCTGTGCCAGGACACCTCTTCAGCACCCAGCCATGGTTGTAGTGAGCCTAGGAGTCAGCCCACAGTGAAACTTCAGTTCTTTTCAAGTCTTTTTGTTCATGCAACTTGTCCTGGGCATATAATTGTTTTCTAAAGTTCCCTATATACACGTTTGCTTTTGAATGTCCAAATTGTTGAAAGATGTTCTACCCAGTTTTGCTCCCAGGCCTTAGGTGGGTCTATTACACGTGTAGACTGTAATTTTGTCCCTAGATTAGTTCCACTTGCATGTTATTGATCAGTGTACACTGCTCTTCCAACCTCAATTCTGAGTTAGTAAATAGATGGGTGTCTCCTCCAGTCCTTCAGGTAGACCTCACACAGATTAAGACAGACATACACCATAAGTTGCCAACACTGTATGCTCCTCCCAAAACCAGGGACCAGTGTCCTAAACTGGGGACTCCAGATTCCATGATCTACATGGTAGCTCTTCTAACCTTTCCTCCAAGATATTGCCTCTCAGCCTCTTCCTTCTCATGATTATTGACTTGAATACTGCTCGCTCCATCTGTTCTTCCTTGCTCCAGGAAGCTATGGGTGGCACAAATGTTTACATGTGCTCCCTACAGCTGCTGCTACGAAATCTGCTGCAGCCCAAAAGGGTAGTAAAACAAAGGCCACCCCTACACTGGTCTCTCATGGACCTTCAGACTGACCATAAGCATGCAAACAATTTTTTGAAAACACGATACTTATTTATTTCCCCTCTATCCCTCTCCACTCCCCAGCATCAGTAAGCTGCCCCAGGAACATGAGCAACGGCTGGTACAAATCTGAGGAATGGGGAATGATAGGTGAGCTAATTTAACAAAATGTAAGAGTCTTACTCTTTATTAGGCACTTCCCTGGTTTACTAAGGTTGTAATTATATCCCAAACTTTTAAAAAACTTTTCTTAGTTTTTGCCAACTTGATGGTTGCTTCAGTGGAGGATTCACAAATCAACAGAGTAATTGGGAAAAAGGAAGGGAGGGAGGGAGGGAGGAAGGAAGGAAAGAAGGAAAGAAGGAAGGAAGGAAGGAAGGAAGGAAGGAGGGAAGGAAGAAAGGAAAAGAGAGGAAGAAAGGAAGGAAGAGAGGGAGGGAGGAATATAAGGGTAGGAGTGGAACAGAGGGCAGGAGGGAGCAAAGAAGACTTATCAATAATCAGTATCTAAAACAAAATAAATCCTAAATATACCAGCATTTTAGCATACATGAAAAAACTGTGTGCGCACTAGAAAAAAAATCTAACATTTATTTATATGCTTTGCTTTACTTAATTTTACATTTATAATATGTAGTAGGCAAGACTTTTTAGGACACTACAAAATCATTAAAGAAACCGTTGATAGCTAAAAGAAGTTCAAAATGTTCACATAACAAAAAAATAAGCACACTAGAAAAAATAATTCCAAGCTATAAAAATAGAAGCTAGTATCATTTATAAGAAAAATAACAATAATAAAACAATAAAATGGCCATTAGCCATGACATACACAGAAAAAAAAAACACATAAATGACCAGTAAATATACAAAAGGATCTTTAGCCTGGTTCCCAATGAAAAATATGCAGACCAAAACAGCCAATAAAGAAAATGTTTTATGATATCAACAAGAGTCCTCTCTCGAAAAGTCCTGGTATGATTTCAAAAATTAGTTCAAATTTCTTGTCAAGTCAATTTAATGACATGCACCAAAATTTAAAATAAATGTACTCTTTTTGCCAATTCCACTGCTAAATTTCTGGGACATGTTAGCAAAAGCATATGAAGATTGATATTCATAACCACAATATCCTCCAACTGGAAGCTACCTGTTAGTCAAGCACCAGTGAACTAAATTACTACATAGCTGATAATAAGAATGAGAACTCTGTCATACCTGCCTCCTTGTCTTCTTTTACACTAGACAAAGAATCTGCAGGAAGTCCTGTAGATGCTACTGTTGAGTCATAGCCTGTGTCCAGTCCTCTCCATTTCCACTCCCACAGCACTGTCCAAGTCAGACCTCTATAATCCCACATTCTGCCTCTACCTGGCCTTTCCATAGTCCATTTTCTAAGCATCAACCAGATGATTTTTTAAAGGTAAATCAAATGATATCATTCTCTTGTTTAAAAACTCTAATCATGTTAATAAAAGCTGGTCTTCCTACTGTCCTCAAGACCTCAGATGACCTGGCTTCTGCTTCTATTTCCCCCTGTAATACCATCCAACACTATGAGAACATGACACCTGTTTCCTGTTCTACACACAATTCTCAACACATACTTGTTGCTCCAAGAAAATCTACAGAATTTGTACACTTTAGTCTCTCTGTGCCCACAGTCCTGTGTTTTTCAGTCATACTAAACTCATTTAAATCTGGGGCAGCTTTGTGTTTGTTGTGACTTCTGCTGGAGTGAAATTAGTATATGTAAATCCTCCTGTACTATTAGGTTCAAGTTTAAATGGGTCTCCTCAGAGAGACTTTTCTTGACCACTTAATTAAAATGGCAATAGCCCCATGCCAACTGATGACACCACTTCACACAACTTACCATGTTGATATCATTTGTTAATATTTTGAAGTTTTTGATGGGTTATGGTTTTAGGATATTGCATTTGCAGTGTGCTCATTTAAAATACTTGAGCTGTTCTTTCATCCATACATCCATTCATCCAAAAATATTTACTGAGCAACTACGATATGACAGTCTTTCTGATTCTTACAACAAAGCAGCTAATGAAACAAAGTGTCCCTGCTTTCTTAGGGTGTATACTCCAGAGGATGGAAAAAGACAATAAATATATTTTAAAAAATAAAATATAACATGTTTTGAATTGTGAAAGTGTCAGATTGGGGAAAGCAATTTTAAATAGGGAGTCACAGTAGGCATCATTGACAAGATTATATTATAGATAAAATCAGCATTAATTCTTAAGAATTTTAGAATTAATCCAGTGGATGTTTATGATTCTTCAAAGAGAACTTCTAGGGCTCAAGGCAGAGCACTCATATTCAAATTCCGAAACATCAAATGGAATATATCCAAATTGTTAAGAAACCAGGCTACTGAGAAGTAAAATATAATAAAAAATTAAATTGTTCATAAATTATCCATGCTATTCTGAGGAGAACACCACTGAAATTTGTAAGGGTCTTAACAACAAATCTAGTAATATTTTCACTGACTTTTGTGCTCCTGAGAATTCTCCACTAAGGTTACAGAAGAACCAAATATAACGGATTAAGATTTTACAGTCAAGGTATATTGTGTGTATCTTTAATTTTATGAATCCTATAGGGAAACCGGATTTGTCATATTGATTCCTGAAGGGAGGTGTGGTAGATTTTGAAAGTAATAGCCTCCAATGAGTCCCCTCTTCTTGCATCTATACTTGAGTGTAATCCCCCTTCCTACAATGAATCTATGGTTGGCCATGTGACTTACTTGGGCCAGTGGGACACTAGCGAAAACAATGTAATCAAGAACTTGAAAAGAAACTGCACATTGGCTCTTATCTTAGAATGCTGCTATGGAGCCCAACCTAACCTGAGCTATGTACTTGACCAAGAAAACAGCCACCATGAACTGTTTAGACACAGGAATTAAGGATTTTAGATTACCCATTCTCAGTGGAGCTGCCAAATGACTGCAGTCACAAGATTGACTCCAGGTGAGACTACTTGAAAACCACATGAAAGCCCAAAGTGCTGACCCAGAGAATCAGGAGTAAATAAAGCACTTATTATTTACACTACTACATTTTGAAGTGATTTGTTACACAGTAGTAGCTAACTCATGCACCAATAGACTGGGAGATTTAAAGACCTGTACATTTTAAAATTTGATTAATCTCTTACACTCTACAGTTTATTCCATATACTATAAGTAAATGAAAACCAGCTTCATATACTTTCAAATGTCCTAACTTTTTCAACGTAGTGAGTGCCTCAATGTGTCCCATTCGTAGAGAAGAAATTTCATAACAGCACATGTCCTCCTGAGCTAATAATGTCCTCCAAAACATCAGTTTCATCATAAGCTTAAAAAAACATGTTTTTTTCTTTTTTTGTTTTTAAAGAGGAGAGAGAGCGAGAGAGAAAGAGGGTGATATGTAAGATAAATAAATGTAGAAAATCCTCAAGTGGGTTCCCTATTTCCTAGCAACATAAAATTTGACTCATCCTCCTAAATGGTAAATAACATGGTTGTCTTATTCTCCCTTAAATTCTTTTTTAAAAATTCAGAGAAAGACTGAGTGTGATATTCTAGCACAACCCTTTAATTCCCAAATATAAGAGGAAAAAGGAAAGATATTCACAGCAAATTGCACTATTTCCTGCTGCTTCCCACTGACAGTTTTAATTTTCTCATTCTCTTGAGACAGAAGAACTCTAGTTTTACCACTGTCAGGTGTTTGGATTTTATTGAAAACCTCATTTGAACTAATTGTTTTCTTTCACAGAAATTTCTAGATGTTCCAGATTCACACTTGTTCAGCCCCACAAAACAGGTGTTGAGATTTTGTGGTAGCAGCAGGAACTTTCCTGAGCTCATTATTATAGGGCCTTAATTCTAACAGCTAATTGCACTTATGGTCCCTCCAGAGTAAAGTCTGTTGCTCTCTCCTTTTTGGGAAATGATTAGTATACCCAAGCACACTGATTATGGAGGCCATATCAGACCTCATCCAGATGAGTGGAAGTAAAATAAGCTAAGGCTTATTTTAGCTGTAGATCTCCTTCCCCGAAATACCTTCTTGGCTTTGGCCTTATGTCAGTCCATTAATAAATGGATAAGTAAAAGGTCTTAGAAAAATTAGAAAGAAATATGCTTTTGACTAGGTTACTTATGAAAACCTACTCATAAAACTCATTTGGTTTGCAACTAGATAATCAGCAGCTAATGCCGTCCGTAATGAGAGGCAGACTGATAGTTTGTTCTAGCAAGGTGACTATAAAAATGTGGCATAAGACCAGAAATGTCAGTATCTCCTGGGAGCTTTTAGAAATGTAGATTCCCGGGCCAAAATCTAGATGCCCTAAGCCAGAGCCTGCATTGTAAGATCGCCAGATTATCCATGCTTACTGAGGTTTCAGAGGCAGGTAACATATGGTGGCTTTCATCATTACTATAAAAGCAAATTTACTAAAAATTTGTGAGCACAAAAAATTTTGTATTTAAGTGTTGTGTTATTTAGAATACATGCTAGGGGCGCCTGGGTGGCTCAGTCGGTTAAGCGGCCGACTTAGGCTCAGGTCCTGATCTCGCGGTGTGTGAGTTCGAGCCCGGCGTCGGGCTCTGTGCTGACAACTCAGAGCCTGGAGCCTGTTTCAGATTCTGTGTCTCCCTCTCTCTCTGACCCTCCCCCGTTCATGCTCTGTCTCTCCCTGTCTCAAAAATAAACGTTAAAATATTTTTTTTAAAAACAAACAAAAAAAATAGAATACATGCTAAACATAAGTAGGGAACACAAAAACTTCAAACATACAATGGCTTAAAGTAGACAGAAGTTCACTTCTTAGGTAAGTGGCCCAGGAATGGCAGACACATCTGTGCCACATTGATCTTACAATGCAGAAGAGAAGGAATGACTTGAACCAGATTAGTATTAAGAGAGATTGCTGGGGAGCCTGGGTGGCTCAGTCCGTTAAGTGTCCTACTTGAGTTCAGGTCATGATCTCATGGTTCATGAGTTCAGTCCACGTCGGGCTCTGTGTGGATGGCTCAGAGCCTGGAGACTGCTTTGGATTCTGTGTCTCCCTTTCTCTCTTTTCCTCCCTCACTCATTCTCTCTCTCTCTCTCTCTCTCTCTCTCTCTCTCTCTCTCTCTCAAAAATAAATAAAGGTTTAAAAAATTAAAAAAAAAAAAAGATAGATTGTCAGAAAGTTGTCACAATCTGGATGTATTTTGAAGGACTCAGAGATGGCATTCCCTAAAGAACTGGATGTCAGTTACAAGAGAAAGAAAAAAAAAAAAAAAAGAAAAAGTAAAAGATGACTGAAAAACTGGAAGGATGCTGCTTCTATTTATGAAATGGAAAAAAATGAAATACAAAAAATTATTTTGAGAGGAGGGGAAATAAATCAAAAATTTGTTTTTGGACAAGTTAGGTTTGAGATGCTTATTAAATATCCAAGTGGAGATGTCATGCAAGAGATATACATAAATTTCAGGGGAGAAAAGTGAGTTGAAGACATAAATTGGTGGGTCTTCAGGATATGAATCTTTTTCAGGCAACATATGGGATTAAACCACCAAGGATGTGAATATAAAGAGTAGAAGAATCAAGGACTAAGTCCTGGGACACTCCAACACTGAGTAGTCAGAGATGAGGAAAAAGTAATAAAAAGACTGACAAGAAGATACTGATATAAAATGGTAACCAAGAGAATGAAGTGTTATTGAATCCAAGGGGCAAAAGTGTTTAAAGTAGAGAAGAGTGATTAACTACTGCAACAATTCAGTGTCTTAGTCTATCTGGGTTGTTAAAAGAAACATATCACAGACTGGGGGGTTTAAACAATAATCATTTCTTTCTCAAAGTTGTGGAGGCTAAGAACTCCAAGTTCAAGGCATCAGTAGACTTTGGCTTTAGCCTCCTTTTGGTTCATAGACCACTGTCTTCTCTGTGTCCTCTCTCAGTGGAAGGGGCAAGGAAGCTTTCGCAGGTCTCTTTTATAAGAGCACTAATCCTATCAGGCCCCACCTCCTAATACTATCACTTTAGGGGTTAGGATTTCAACATGTGAATATAGAGGGAGTACAATATTGTGACCACAGGATGCAAGTAAGTAGATATTTTGAAATCTTTTCACCACACTTCCATTTCCACCAATGGAGGACTGAATAATTTGTTCAAACCCTTTTACTAAACACACAAAAGAAAGCTGGGATTATATACAAATATATAATTATATAGAGATATTATTTATATAAATATGCTGAAAGCATCAGAAAGCTAACAAGAGAAGAAAGAATCATCTGACCAGGCTCTAGAGAACACTTAAGAAAACATCGGGGACTCTTTTCCTTTGGAAATCGGGGACTCTTTTCCTTTGCGGTGTTCATTAATCCTGATGGTGGGAATGCAGGATGGAAAGGCTAAGTATCCCTTTGACAGATTCCCCATTTTAAGGCAAAGCTACCGGTTGGTGTCCAGGGCATTCCAAAGCAGTGTGGCTGGCTGTTCCTTGCCTTCACATAGTATTGAGATTGTGAAGATCAGGATCTAGAATTATTCTTCTCTACTACTAACAACAAGATGTCCAAGTAGAATATATAATGTAGATGATACAAAATGAAGAATAAAGACTATCAAAAAAGAGAGAGAGAGAGAGAGAGAGATGAAAACTTATAGTTTTGACCTGGAAGTTCACAGGTCAATGTCAGAGACTGAGCTGTCTCATTGCCAATGACACTATGCATCTGGTAGGAAAGAAACATAAATCTTTTCAGAAGGAAAATAACATAATCTTGGGCCTCAAATAATTTCTATAGACAACTTTTCAAGTATAATATCTCTCCAATAATAAAAATTGACAGGAATGTGTGAATAACAATAGAAATGATATATAAAAAAGAAAAAATAGATATGAATAATCTCACAAGTACTCTACATATTAAGCTTATCACATATAGACAAAACAATATGTATAATGTAGAACACACAATATAAAAAAATCAAAACTATAGGAGAATAAAAAAGACAATAAATAAAATTATTGACTAAATAGAATAAGAAAAATTGAATGATAATGAAAATGCATATTAAATGATTTAAGATAATGTTACAGCCACGTCTAGAGGGAAATGCTTATGGTTAACTCATATTTGTTTAAAAATAAGAAAAGCTAAAGGGGTAAGTCAGGAGCTAGAAGATAACATGAAAGATACTATGGAGAATGAAGCATGGAGACAAAGTTTTATGGAGAGTACAGAAAATGCAGTGAATATAGTTTGCATGTGAAATTGAAACCTTAGACGGAGAAGGTAGTGTTATTGAATCAGAAGTAACATTTAAAAAAACAATGTCTGAGAATTTTCCAAAACTTATAAAATACATGAAATAGGAAATTTAAGTATATATATAAACCCCCAAAGGACATTAAAAAGAATCCCATCCAAAGCATAGAAAGTAAAATTATTGAAACCTCAAGGTTAAGAAAAAAAAATCTTCAAAGCAATTAGCTTCAGGAAATCCATATGGCAAAGACAGACAGTCTAAGAGAAAAATGAAAGAGAGAGAGACCTGGACTAATACTTTCTAAAGAACATACATTAATTGGAATAAGCATATAAAAAAGCTCTGACCCTCACTGATAAATAGGAAACTGAAAATTATAAAGCCACAGTGAGATAACCACTCTGCATGTACCAGACTAGCTAAAATTTACAAGAGAGGTTTAAAAAATCTATTGGAAAAGTGATAAAGAAAACTGCTATCCTACAATCCTTTACAGCTGTTACATTGTAGTAATGAGAGTATAATTACTTTACAAATCAGTTGAGCATTATCTACCACAACAGTTCCCAATGTATGGCCCTGAGATCACCGGGGGGTCCTGAAACATTTTTATAAGGTCTGTGTGTGAAAAATATTTTCATAACTCTAAGATGTGATTTTCTTTCTTCGTTCTCCATAGCTCATAAGTATACAGTGAGGTTTTCTAGAGGTTACATGATGTGTGACATTTCAACAGATTGAATATGCAGAAGCAGATGTGAGAACCTACCCATCTTCATCAGACGTGGGAGCAAGACATTGATGGATTTGCACAAATGTACAACAATGCCATCTTCTCACTATTTTGTTTCTTTGGAAAATAATGTATTTTTCACAAAAATCTATTATTTGTGTTTACATATTGTGGGTCTAGTATTTAAATATATATAATTAAATATTCTCATCTTAATGCCTAACATAGTAACTATCAATATCGAATACAATATCAACACTGAAAAAAAATAATAATCCACATAAACAGAAGGTCTTTGGTTCTTTAATAACAAGAATGGGTGGCTCAGTCAGTTAAGTGCCTGACTCTTAGTTCAAGCCCCACTTGGGGTTCTTTGCTGAGGGGGTGGAGTCTGCTTGGGATTCACTCTTTCCCTCTCTCTCTCTGCCCCTCCCCATCTGGAGCTTTTTTTCTCTCTCTCTCAAAACAAATAAACATTTGTTTATTTATTTGTTTTAAGAAAAAGAAAGCATGAGCAGGGGAGGGGCAGAGAGAGAGAGGGAGACAGAGAATCCCAAGCCAGCTCACGCTGTCAGCGCAGAGCCCGATATGGGGCTTGAACTCATGAACCATGAGATCATGACATGATCCAATATCAAGAGTCTGATGCTTAACCAATTGAGCCACCCAGGCACCCCTAAAAAAGATAAGTTTTAAGAATGTAAAGGATTTTTGAGATAATAAAAATGTGACAACTCTTGAACTGTTAAAACTGAAGTATTTACCCAAGAATAATGCATACACAGTACACCAAGACATTTTTATAGTAGCCAAATTACAGACATATGTAACTGCCATCAAGAGTCAAATGAATAGGGGCACCTGGGTGGCTCAGGTGGTTGTGTTCAACCTTAGCTCAGGTCATGATCTCACGGTCAATGAATTTGAGCCCCGTGTCAGGCTCTGTGCTGACAGCTCAGAGCCTGGAGCCTGCTCCAGATTCTGTGTCTCCCTCTTTCTCTCTGCCCCTCCCTCGCATTCTCTCTCTCTCTCTCTCTCTCTCTCTCTCTCTCTCTCTCTCTCTCTCTCTCTCTCTCTCTCACACACACACACACACACACACACACACACACACACACAAATAAACATTAAAATAAACATGAGCTTCCCTGCTCATGCTCTCTATACTGAATAAAAGTTAAAAAAAAACTTTAAAAACAGATAATATTTAGTCTGATACCATTTATATAAAACTCATAATCATTCCAAATTAAGTAACGGTGTTTTTAGGATTCATACTTAAAAGGAAAAAAGAGTGAGGAAAGAATTGCTATATATATATATGCATGGTTATGTATGTGTGTGTATATATATGCAGTAGTGTACTTCGTGTTACTTAAGTATACTTGTGGAACAGGAATAGGAAGCGATGAGTGATCAGAAAGAGACTGAAATAAGGCTTGGAGATATTTGTAATGTTCTATTTATTGACCTTGGTGGCTCACACAAGATGTCTTCTTTGTTATAAACCACCAAAATACACATTTTTGTAAAGTTAAAATATTATTCAGTGTTTACCGTAATTTAAAATGGCAATTTTGAAAGTGAGATAAATAACAAAAAAGAGGCAGAGTTGCATGCAATATCATCAGAAACAGAACAACTTTCATTTGTGTTTCACTAAAATACTAGAAATTTGAAATATATTGTATGACATGTCACAAGATCAAAAAGTAACTATTTTAAAAGAGTGAAAATAATATAGAGAGAGGCAGATGTTATAAGTGTTTATTACTTTCCAGTTGAGTTCTCAGAAAAAAACTTTCTAATCTCAAGACTATATAGTACTTACATGAAAAAAATATTAATTTTAAACATATTAGCAAACATGTATTATTTACCAAAGACATAATTTTCTCACAGGAGGAAAGACCCTCCAAGCCATTGAATCAGAATTTGGACTTCAGTCTTCACAAATTACAACATTTATAAATGAAATGAGTTACTATTTAGGTCATATGGTAGTACTTAGATACAAATCTAAGATGCCAAAAAATATGGTATATTAAAATATTCTAAAATGTAGAAATACATGCTATTCCTATTAGACATTGAGAGAAAACAGCAGCTTTGATTCTTTAACTTTCTTTAATAAAGTCATTTTGATTGAATAAATCTTTTTGCTTCTTGTGGTTAAGCATTTAATAAGATTATAGAGTCATAAAAATCCATTTCTGCCTATTTTTAATACTTTGAATACACAATGAACTCAGATTTTTTTTCTATTAGAAAAAAATAAATAAGTCAAGAGCATCAGGATGAAACATACTATAAGGATAGCATTAACATCTGTTAAGCAAAGGACAATTTCTGGATATCAAGGTAATATTTTGTTTTTGTTTTTTTAATTTTTTTTTCAACGTTTATTTATTTTTGGGACAGAGAGAGACAGAGCATGAACGGGGGAGGGGCAGAGAGAGAGGGAGACACAGAATCGGAAACAGGCTCCAGGCTCTGAGCCATCAGCCCAGAGCCTGACGCGGGGCTCGAACTCCCGGACCGCGAGATCGTGACCTGACTGAAGTCAGAGGCTTAACCGACTGCGCCACCCAGGCGCCCCAATATTTTGGTTTTAAAAGAAGTAATGTTGCAGACGATAACATTACCATAAAAGACAATAATATTAGAAATATTCAGTCAATCCCATTTTTAAATTTTTTAAATGTTTTT
Source organism: Prionailurus viverrinus (assembly GCF_022837055.1). Lineage (NCBI taxonomy): Eukaryota > Metazoa > Chordata > Mammalia > Carnivora > Felidae > Prionailurus > Prionailurus viverrinus. The sequence continues at coordinate 44,598,834 of NC_062577.1, forward strand.
ATTTACTTTTGAGAGACAGAACGAGTGGGGGAGGGGCAGAGAGAGGGAGACACAGAATCCGAAGCAGGCTCCAGGCTCTGATCTGTCAGCACAGAGCCCAAGGAGAGGCTCAAACTCAGGAGCCTTGAGATCAAGACCTGAGCCCTGAGCCGAGGTCGAACACTCAACCAAATGAGCAACCCAGGTGCTCCCGGCTAATCCCATTTTTAAAGAGGGCTTTCACCCTAATATACTAAAATATTGGTCCTAAGTCACATAGCAGGTCTTGGCTAAGAACATTGTGTCTGCATGAATTTGAGTTTTATGCCTTGGCTACCTTGAGCCTGGTAAGATAATACAATTACAATTTACTTGAGCTTCACTATATTTTGAAAATGTCTGGATAACTATAGTTCCAGTGTCCTGAGGACTGCCGAGTGACATCGGAGTAAGACTAAGTGACCAATCTCAAATAGAGTTTGTAATCCATTGTTTACAAATCCATTATCTCTTTATGGATTAGAGAACCATGGCTCCTTTAAATCAAGCTGATCTATAAAGTCAGTCCACATAAGCACAGATCATTTTACATATAATACACATACACAAAGAAATCAAGAATTGATAACCAGATCTTACTTATGTCCTAATTCAGTTAAGGAAACCACATCTGCAGCTACAGTTTCATGATAGGAAATTATTTTATGTACTAACTAAAAGTGCTAAGAAAGGTAGGAAAAATAATAAATAAATAAAACCCAATTCCGGAAGTACACATTCCAATCCATGAATTAACTATGTTTGCAAGAAACACAATCAAAGTGTGTGTTAATGAATGAACCTCACAAGCATAAAGTGAATGGATGAAACCTCTAAAACCTCGCTAGCCACATTTGAGCACTCTCTGATGTAAAGAGTCAGAGAGTATCCTGAATAAAACCATGCCTTTTATTTACTGGTTTATATATTTGAACAAAATCTAACATCATAATAACAAGATAATCATGTGTAGTTGAGCTGAGGAAATAAATGTTTTCTTTTTTCTCTCTTTTTGAAAATTTTAAATAAGATTTTATATTAAGCAGGTCTACTGGTAGTTCTTTAAAAGCTGTGCCAACTCTAAACATCCTGATTATCTGTGTCTTATTAAGCAGGGTCCTATTAATCACAGAAGATTTAAAAAAAATAATTGAGAGTAGGAGTACTACATTATTGATTAGTATAAAAAAAACTTTCATTCTTAGCAGAAAGTGGTCAATGTAATTTAGAGACTATTTGATAGAATATTGCAGTGTGTCACATCATGAATTCAATTAACTACTGAAAGTTAATTTTTTGGAATGAGATTTTAATTTTTTTTTTCAACGTTTATTTATTTTTGGGACAGAGAGAGACAGAGCATGAACGGGGGAGGGGCAGAGAGAGAGGGAGACACAGAATCGGAAACAGGCTCCAGGCTCTGAGCCATCAGCCCAGAGCCTGACGCGGGGCTCGAACTCATGGACCGCGAGATCGTGACCTGGCTGAAGTCGGACACTTAACCGACTGCGCCACCCAGGTGCCCCTGGAATGAGATTTTAAAAACAAATTCCCCTTTATATCATGGTGCACAATAAAATAGTAACTTAGCTTTATTGCCACCAATATTCAAGTTTATACTAACATTCATTTTGTTAGAAAGTAATTATTTTTGAAGAAATAACTTCTTCACTGGCCTTAAATTAACAGTTTCAAGCTTGGCTTTAAATCATAAGCATGTGTTTCTAATCATTGGTTCAATTCTCAAATTATAGTTATTGTATGCAGCTGCAGATCTTCAAAAAATTTTATAAAAGAAATATGTTTAAGAATATAAAGGAAAATGAAAATTCCTCATTTTAAATTTTAAGTGAGATCACATTAGTAACACATGACTTTTATCTATGATTTAAAACTTTGCACACATTTAATCATTAACTGGAATGCATTAGGAATTAATGTTGCTCTGTTAGTCCTAATGCAGACAACACTTGTATAGAGAAATAAACTGTAATAAATACAACCACAAACATGAGGATGATATGCATACAGAACACAGAAGGGAAACACACACATACAAGACTATAATCATATATAGTCATTTCCCAATCTACAAATACCAAAGGTCACTGAACCAACACAAATCCCTATTTTAATTTTATAACAAATCTAGCGACACCAGAAATAACATGATTAGCTCAGCCAACAAGCAACTCCTTGAAATACTCTATTTAAATTTCTAAGCTTGGTAATTCCTTTAAAATCATCAGCTTGATCTCCTTAGATGCCAATTCCCAAGTGTCTTAAAGCTTTGCATAAACCTCCTAACTCATAGTCACATTTTTTTCAAGGACCCAGCTGGTAGGATTATATTGTTGGTTTGCAAATTTAAGAGCTTCCCCAGTGAAATATGAAACTCTGCCTCATGCTCAGAGGGCAAAGAGATACTGAAGAAAGAGGCAGACCACTCCAGATTGGTAGGTGGTGGTTTTGATAAGCAAGGAAACTTGATCATAAAGCAAAGAGGCTTGTTTTGGGTAGCCACAAGAAGAATCGATCTTTGCATCTGCCTGCCAGAACCATTAATGGAGTTCAGTCCCATATACCATCCATGCAGTCTCAGTACCATCTACTCTCTCACAGCTACCTTTTGAAAATGGCTCCCACTGTGGGAATGGTGGCAGAACTATATTCCAAGGTCAGGGGAGCTGGTGAGGAATCTCCAACCCCTCTGGGGTAAACCAGTATTCCTGTCCTTTCAGTGACCTCCAACACATCATCTCTTAGGACTGGCTCTTACAACTTCACATGCTCCCTCTTCTGCTATGTGCCCTGAGCAGTGAGCCAAGGGTTTCATTAGTGTGGAGGTGGTTCGTAATGCAGCTATCTGGCTGCACTGGAGACAGATGCCCCCGCACAGTATAGGCACATGCAAGAGAAAATACAGAGTAAGAAAATGATTCTTTTTAAAAAATTCCTTAAAATGTTGATTTATTTTTGAGAGACAGAGAGAGAGAGAGAGAATATGAATGAGCAGGGGAGTGGCAGAGAGAGAGAGGGAGACAGAATCTGAAGCAGGCTCCAGGCTCTGAGCTGTCAACACAGAGCCCTACGCAGAGCTCAAATTCATGAACCACAAGATCATGACCTGAGCTGAAGTTGGACCCTTAACTGACTGAGCCACCCAGGTGACCCAAGAAAATGATACTTAAAATAAGTAATTCTTTTTTTTTTATTTTCATTAAAGTCCCCATGATACAAACCACTGACTTGTTAATTCACCTAGGCTATAAATTGGATCATTGAGGACATTCACTTGTATGTAGCCTCATGTGATTTAATAAGTACAATACTTCAGCAGGTTCTCAGGTATGGATATTAATATTTTGTTTGGATAATGGCACAAGGCCATTCCATTTTGGAGGATGGCTTTTCTCATTAGAGACATTTTGGTATTCAATAAAGATAGGCTTTGCTGGCTATCATTCATTGTTTGCTGGGTGAATTTAGTAAGGATTTCTAAGTAGGCTATAATGTCCCCCAGGCCAATGAAGGGGATGAAGGAGGCAGCTAAATGATTATACCAGTGGAATAGAGGATGTGCCCATATGACCATGAGGAAAGAGATGTTGGCAAGGTTTGTTTCCATGGGGTGGATTCTCCCTTCCAACCCACCATGCCCAGGGAAAACCCAAGTTGCAGTAGCCAACCATTTAGGTAAAAAAGCCATGCCAAAGATTTGTGCAATACAACCACTGGATCCCACTGAGGACTACCCAACAAATACCTGGGTGGCATGACCAGTTAGCATCAATCCAGTTGCTATCCTTAGTGTGACAGAATGACTATACAATTGCAGTGATATCCATCCCATATTCTTGGTATAACTGTGTTGGTTTTACTAAAATAAAATTGCTGGGCAAAAGAGGGTGACCCCATTCTTTCCTTTTTTTTTCTTAAGGTTTTTATTTATTTTTGAGACAGAGAGAGAGCATGAGCAGGGAAGGGGCAGAGAGAGAGGGAGACACAGAATCGGAGGCAGGCTACAGGCTCTGAGCCATCAGCACAGAGCCCGATGCGGGGCTCAAACTCACAGACTGTGAGACCATGACCTGAGCCGAAGTCAGACGCTCAACCGACTGAGCCACCGAGGCGCCCCGACCCCATTCTTTCCTAATCCTCTCTGTTACAACTAAACATCACTGAGCATGATGCAACAAATAAGCCTATGAAGATACTGAAAGATGTTAAGAAGAATTAGACCTGTCTAGGGACTTTCAGGACTGGAGAAATGACATGGCAGTGAGCTCCTACATTTTCTTTTTGCCTCCTATATATTTTATAAAGGGCACTGGAGAAACCAGCAAACTAGAACCACCATTGGATACTTCTACATATAAAAACCTCTATACACACTAAAAGAACCTGTTCCTCTAGACAAAGCGTTGGGGGAAATAGTTGGTCTAACAGAACAAAATAATTTTGACAACACCTGACTTGCTCCAGCTTAACACTAATGAAAAAATGCCCTCTCCCTGGTCTGGATGTGTCAGCAAATCTAAGAGAGTTGAATTTCAACCCCCCCCCCCCAAATCTGTATAATACACCTAAAGAAGTGATTGCCTGATAAAAGGACAGATTAAGTAGAATTCAGTCTCATAATATAATACAACTGAAAACCTCTTAAACCGCCAAAAAGAACAATCATAACCTGAATGAGAAAAGGCAATCAACAGACTATAACATTGAGATGACTCAGATGTTAGAATTATCTGACAAGGATTTTAAGTATCAATTGTAAAAATGCATCAATGAGCAATTATAAATATTCTTGAAACAAATGAGAAACTTAAAATCTTAAAGAAATAGAAGATCTCATAAAAGAGCCAAAGAAAAATTACAGAACTAAAATGTACAGTAACCAAAATGAAAGTTTCACTGGATGGGATCAATATTAGATTAGAAATGAGAAAAAAGGGAATGTTAATGATCAGTGAACTAAAAAACAGATCAATTGAAATTACCAAGAGAAAATGCTGAAAAAGGAAAAAATAAAGAAAAAGAAAAAAAAACCTGAACTACATAAAATAAATCAAGGAGAGAAAGATACAGTAACTAAATAATGATCCAGGGATCTGAATAAAGTCAGAAGTACTAAGTGTTAGGTTCACTGATATATATTATAATATTATTATATTATATTATATTATATTATATTATATTATAATTATATATTATATATATAAAGTCAGAAGTACTAAGTGTTAGGTTCACTGATACATATTATAGGTTACTTTTGATACAGACTTAAATATCTGAGGGCATTACTGTATTTTGTACTATTGGTGATACTATTTAGGGAGATTTGGTGTAGGTTTCTGTAGCAATAATTCCTGTATGGTTTTAGAGTTCACTCTCTCTTTGTAAACTACACGTTGCCAGGGAGAGATGTGTATTTTATTTTTATAAGCAACTGCTAAATTACCAAAAATAAAAGATGCTTATCAGTAATTTTATCTTTGTCTACTTTACAGAAGGCCAAGCAATACTTAAATTTGTTCCAAAAAGGCACAATGGAAACAAATGCTTTAAAGTTGTGGTATGTGTGTGGATTAAAGTGGGGAGAGGAAATAAGAAATGGAAGATACGGTCTCAAACCCACATTAAAAAAAAAAGCTTCTGGACCAAGAGACTTCTCTTTACACTGAGTCCATCCTTCTCAAGTGTCAAAGTTGCTTCTGGAGGGCAAGGGAAGGCTTAAACTCAGGGCAAAGAGAGAGTTCAGAGAAATCAAGTTGGAAGATCCGAATGTAAATCCGAATGTAAACATATGCATGATTGTTATGAAGTTACTATTTTTAAATTTTGTACCCCTGAGTTTCAAGTCAAACCTGTATTTCTTCTCCAGTTATAGTTCTGGAAGCGACTACAGAAAGAAATGTGCAGTGATAAATGTTACCTCATTTTGAAGGACCCTTTATACGGTACAGCCCAAACAAAAATAACATGGTGTTCATACTTATTATTCTAAACTTGGAAAAATAAACCAGTCACGAACCACTGTGCTCCAGGTGTTCCATGGGAGAGTTTAGGAAGAACCCTCTGGTTGCAAGAAAGGCAAACTATATGAAAGAGAAGCAAAGGGGAGTTCAGATATTCACTGCAAAGCGGCACTTTGATTCCATGAACATCTTTTTACATAAATATTCTAGAAATCTTGAGTGCCTTTAGGATGCTGATGAATATTATGGACTCAAAAGAATCCTCTCAAGCCCAAATCGACACCTGAAAAAGATGGAATGTCTATTATCACTAATTCTACGAAGAGATAACACAGACTTAACCAAGTTCTAATATCTGAACAACTGAAACTGTCTTTGCCTAGTAAGTGGTTGATATAAGAGAACAAAAATTAGATACTACCTTTGACTTAATTCTCTAAGGGTTTCATAGTCCTGTTGTCAAATGGCCTCCACTAAGATTTTTATTTTCTTAGAGGTCACCACTACTTAGGATATGTAGGCAAAAGTCTATTGTCACCAATACTCCATCTATCTACCTTCCGATCCCCAGCTACATTTCAGGCCCCACAGACAGATTTTTGGTCATGAATGGTGCACAGAGGTAACTTTAAGCATCTTTGGAAACTTTGGCAATGTGAGCTCTGCAATTTCTGGGTGTTTTCTGTTCACTACTGATGATAGATAGCTGGGGCCCGCCACATGAGTGGAGCTTGGAAATGTGATATATTCTAAGAGTTCATGTGTATGGGTCTACACCAGAAGGCTGTAAAATATTCCCACGTAGTAGCAGGTTTAAGCTACTCTGCATCATGTAATTAATTCAAAGCTGTTCTTCCTTAGGGTTCCATTAAATCCTATAAATTTCTACAGCTTGATATCAGAAAGTGCTATGTGTCTGCTACACACTTAAGAAGGCAAGAAAGCATAAGTGAAAAAATCCCTTTCCCCACCGGTGGCCAAGGCAAAGAAAAGCTGTGATTCAGTGGCCCAGAGCCAGTCATATATAGATATAAAGTTAGAAGAGACAGTGGAAAGGAAGCCTGACAGATTTTTCATGGGGCAAAATTATGAGTGACTTTCAAAGATACACTAGGAAACACTACTAATTTCTGTAAAACAAAGAATGAGCACTTAATTTTCCATTAACAGACTCATGAAACTTAAAGATACGAATTCTGTACTGAAGAGATAGCTGGAGGCAGAAAATTACTAAGAGTTAAAGACTGGCCAAAAATAGATAGATTTCATAATGTAAAGGAAGAAATTTCAGAAGCAGAATTGCTTTTTTAAAATCATTTTTTTAGTCTGAAGAAGAGGAAATCAATAGCAATGAGCAAACTGCCAAATCTAAGAATATTATTAAAAAATCAACCCTAATCTGAAAAATAATTGCCTTATAACTTTCAGTGCTCAGAATACTTGTATTATTATACTTTTTTTTAAAAAAAAAGATCATTTCTAAGGAAGGTAAAAAAGAACTCTTTTTATGATAAAATTTTCAATTTCTTATTATGGAAATTTTCAGAAACAAAACATAGAATCAGAGAAATTATATACTTAGTTTTAAAAGTAATGGGTTTTTGACCAATCTAATTAATCTATTCACCTACAACTTTCTATCACAAGTATTTTGAAACAAATCCTAGATATTATAGCATATCGCCCATAAATAACTTATGATGGCTCTCTGACATAAAGTCTTTTATATTTCCCATGACTATAATACCTTATTACCTACTAAAATTAAAATAATTCCTCAATATCATCTAATAACAAACTTTATTTCCCCAAATATCTCAAAATACATTTTCATAGTTGGTACATTTAAAACAGGTTTTAAAGAAAGTTAATTATAATATTTCATTTCTTTTAGGTCTCTCTTTCACATCTCAAACCTTAAATATGCTGAAGAAACCAATTTGTCCAAGAGAATTCCTATATTAGAGTTCTGGTTGACTAATTCTTATTGGGTCCCTTTTTCTTTTCTTAACTTTTCCTCTATTTACTTTCCTGGGAGATGGTTAAATATAGTCTTGACTGCATTATTGTGGTACTAAAGCCAGATAAGTATACTACAAAAAAAAAGAAAATTACAAGATCATATCTGCGACAAACACAGGGACAACAATTCTCAATAAAATACTAGCAAATCTAATTCAACAGCACATTAAAAGGATCATACCACATAATCAGATGAGATTTATCCCTGGAGTGCAAGGACACATGCAAATCAATAAACATGATAATCATTTCAATGGAATGGATAAAAATCTTTTCATCATCTCAAAGGATGGCAGAAAAAGAATTTGACAAAATTCTGTATCTGTTCATGGTTAAAACTCTCAACAAAATTAGGTATCAAAAAAATAATAAAGGTCATATATAACAAGTCGACAATTAACTTCGTACTCAATGGTGAGTAGCTAAAAGCATTTCTTCTAAGATCAAAGAGAAAGATTACCATTCTCATCATTTCTATTCAACATGGTACTGGAGTCTTGGCCAAAGCAATTAGTTGAGAAAAATAAATAAAAATGCCTCTGAATTTGAAAGAAACAAGTAAAATTGACTTTGTTTGCAGATATGATATTATTTTACAGAAAGCCCTGAAGATTCCATCAAAAAGCAGTTAGAGTTAAAAAATGAATTCTGCAAAGTTGTAGGATACAAAATCAACATATAAAAATCATTTGCATTTCCATACACTAGCAATGAAATATCTGAAAAAGAAATTAAGAAAGCAATTGCATTCACAATAGCATCAAACACAATAAAATACTTAGGAATAAATTTAATCAAGGAGGTGAAAGATCTGTACACTGAAAACTATAAAATGATGAAAGAAACTGAAGATACAGATTAATGGAAAGATAACCTGTGTTCATGGGCTGAGAAAATTAATATTGTTTAAATGTTTGTACTATATCAAGAGATGTACAGATTCAATGCAATCTATATGAAAATCCCTTACAGAAATAGAAAAAGCAAAGGAAAAAGAAAAAAAAAACACTCCTAAAATACATACTGAACAAAAAACGTCCCCTAAGAGCCAAAATAATCTTGACAAAGAACAAAGCTAAAAGTATCACTCTTTGATTTCAAACTATATTACAAAGCTATAGTAAGCAAAAACAGTATGGCCCCAGCATAAAAATAGACATATAGAACAATGGAACAGAAGACAGAGCTCTGAAATAAACTCACAAATATGTGGTCAACTGATCCTCAAAAAGGGTAACAAGAATACAAAATAAGTAAAGGACATACTCTTCAATAAATGTTGGAAAAACTGGATATCCACCTGCAAAAGAATGAAATTGGACCCCTATTTCATAGCACATACAACAAACTCAAAATGGATTGAAAACCATAAGAGTGAAACCATAAAATTTCTAGAAGAAAATAAAGGGAAAAAGCTCCTTGACATTGGTGTTGGCAATGATTTTTTGGATATGACACCAAAAGTACAGGAAACAAAAGCAAAAATAAATAAGGGAGATCGTATCAAACTAAAAAGGTTCTACACAGCAAATAATCAACAAAAAGTAACCAATGATATAAAAAATATTTGTAAACATTTCTGAAAAGGGATTAATATTCAAAATATATAAGGAACTCCTACAACTTAATAGTATTAAAACAAATATTTTCAAAACAGGCAAAAATCTGAAGAGCCATTTCTCCAAAAATCACATGGGCAACAGATTAGTGACAATGTGCTTGACATCACTAACCATCAGATAATTGAAGATCAAAACCACAAACAGATATTACCCCACATCTCCAAGGATTTGTTATAAAAAAACAAAAACAAACAAACAAAAAACAAGATAACAAGTGTTGGCAAGGATGTAGAGAACACTGGTAAACTATTGGGAGGAATGAAAAGTGCTGTCACCATTATGGAAAATAAAATAGAAGTTCCTCCAAAAATTAAAAATAGAACTACAATATGATACAACAATACCATTTCTTAGTATTTATCCAAAGGAAATGAAGTCAGGATCTCAAGATACCTGTATTTCCATCTTCACTGTAGATTATTCACAATAGCCAAGATTTGGAAACAACCTAAATGTCCATCAATGCATGAATGGATAAATTAAATGTGGTATATACATGCAATGGGATATTATTTAGGGACGGCAGGAGCTGCAGCAGGGAGGTGGAAAAAGGTAGGTGACAGTGAAAGGTAAAAAGTCTCAGTTTTACAAGGTGAATACATTTTGGAGGTCTCTTCTAGAGCATAGTACCTAGACCTAAAAATAAATACTGTGCTGCATACATAAATTTTGCTAATAGGGTATACATTAAATGTTTTTACCACAAGATGATGATGATAATGACAACAACAGTAATAACAAAGTGAAAGGAAACTTTGTGAGGTGATAGAAATGCCTATGGTCTTGAGAGTAGTAATGGTTTCATAGATGTATACTTATCCGCAAACATTAAGTATATATTAAATATATAAACATATTAATATATATATATATAAATATATATACATATTTTCTTTTTTTTTAATTTTTTTCAACGTTTTTTATTTATTTTTGGGACAGAGAGAGACAGAGCATGAACGGGGGAGGGGCAGAGAGAGAGGGAGACAGAATCGGAAACAGGCTCCAGGCTCTGAGCCATCAGCCCAGAGCCTGACACGGGGCTCGAACTCACGAACCGCGAGATCGTGACCTGGCTGAAGTTGGACGCTTAACCGACTGCGCCACCCAGGCGCCCCAATATGTACATATTTTTACATGTCAGTCATACTTCAATAAAGTGGAATAAAAATACTAAAGGTAAAATAAACCTTAAAAATCTAGAGGCTTGAATATATTCGAATTCAGGCTGTGGGAAAGAATGCCTTCCAGGTGATGTCAATCCTATTATATCCACATGAGGATAAACAAAGTCAGGATGTCTCATAACTGGATATGCTAGAGCTAGTCAATGAGCCCAGATGGGTTTGACCGGATTCCTTTATTACAAATTTGCCATTAACCATTCACCTCGTAGTTGCAGCAGTATCAAATTAATGAATCTCAAAAGAGATATTAAATTTGTAATTAAAAAAATTATTTCTCCTGCATTATGTAGGATTATTCTACTGAGAAGACTTGATCCACTTGCCCCCCACAAATCCATCGTTACTCATCTGACATATTTTATTTTATTTTTATTTTTGTTAACATTTATTTATTTTTGAGACAGAGAGAGACAGAGCATGAACAGGGGAGGGTCAGAGAGAGAGGGAGACACAGAATCTGAAACAGGCTCCAGGCTCTGAGCTGTCAGCACAGAGCCTGACGCGGGGCTCGAACCCACGGACTGCGAGATCATGACCTGAGCCGAAGTCGGCCGCTTCACCAACTGAGACTGAGCCACCCAGGCGCCCCATCATCTGACATATTTTATATATAACCACAGATCATCAAAGATAATTACTTGATTACTTGACTTTTTCCTTATCAAGTTCGAATGGCACATAGTAAAATATTTTTCAAGTTATCATTATGAATGCACGGATAGTTACAGATTTGGTATTTTTTAAGGAAATGCTGTGTTTGTTTGCTTGTGTTGAAACTACATTCTCCTAGACCGGTTTGATCCCCTTTGACATTACCCGACCCACGATTCATTTGGTACATCTTACCTGAGATCTAGAAGCAGACATCTACCCAAAAATTCCTGGGCATTTTAGTCGGAGGTAACATTTAAAGAGCAGATACCAGGTGCTAGATGATACCAGGTTCTTGATTTTTTTGTCACTTTTATTGTTTTCATGTTTTTCCTCTGGGCTAAAAGAGGAAAGTTTTAGCTTGCTTGCTTGCTTGCTTTCTCTCTCTCTCTCTCTCTCTCTCTCTCTCTCTTTCTTTCTTTGTCTCTATCTTTTATCACACCAGATCTGTTTCTCTTGTCAATAATCATTGTTAACATTGTTATAGTATCACAATCACAATCATTGGGATTGATATCAGTGTGATAACATTGTGATATTTTGCTAATGACTACTAAATAGTCCCTTAAGTATAAGTCAATTAGCCATATTGTTAAACCCTTCCACTTTTATAATATTTTACAGTTATGAATAGTACAGTAAGGAATATAAATATGTGTTTTCCCTCCTCCTTTAAATAGTCATCTGGGGCACCTGGATGGCTCAGTCAATTAACTGTCTGACTCTTGATTTTGGCTCAAGTCATGATCTGGTGGTTCATGGGTTTGAGCCCCACATGGTGCTTTTGTGCTGGCAGTGTGGTGCCTGCTTGGGATTCACTCTCTCTCCTCCTCTCTCTCTGCCCCTCCCCAACTCACGCTGTCTCTGTCCCTAAAAATATATCAACTTAAAAAGAAAGTTTTTTTAAATAAATAGTTCATCATAATCTTATAAATGGAAATATGATTTTTTTTAATTTACCAAATTTTAGGGGTGCCTGGGTGGCTCAGTCAGTTTAGGTTAAGTATCCGACTTCAGCTCAGGTCATGATCTCAAGGTCAGTGAGTTTCAGCCCAATATCAGGTTCTGTGCTGACAGCTCAGAGCCTGGATCCGGCTTCAGACTCTGTGTGCGTGTCTCTCTCTGAACCTCCCCCACTTGCGTGTACTCACTCTCCCTCTCTCAAAAATAAACTTTAAAAATATATAAATTTACCAAATTTTACTCTAAAGAGACTCTACCTACTTGCATTCCCACAAAATGAGAAAGCATAACAATAGTCTCTCCAGGATTGAAAAAAACAAAAAAACACCAGCATTTTAATGCTTTTATCAATTTTATATGATAAATTTTGTTATAATTTATTATTAAAGTTGGACTTTGTTTTTGTTTTAGTCTTATACATTTATTTTGTAAACAATCTGTGTATTTCCTTTGCCAATTTTTATAATGTAAGCATTATATATTTTCTCTCATATGTTTCTAAATTTTATTAATTTCTTAAAAGATGTTTCATTTGATGTCACAATTAGGGTAACATATATATATATTTTTCTAATAGAACATATCGTTAATACCATTTGTTAAATTTTAGAAGCATATTGTTAGGAATGCATTCTTTCCCTTATCTATGTACTTAGACATTCTGGAGTCTATTACAACCCAATTTATTCTGCTTCACTGTCCTGACAGTTCAGTGGTAACACGAGAATTTTACTTGGAGATCCATTATACATTGTGATATCTTACATGGTAAACATCAACTAAATAGAAATAAAACAAGGCACATGTAGGCATGATTTTCATGTGTTCTCTCTTACCAATGAGTACAAAAGCATCAAGTGGTCTATAAAACTATTCTCTTTGTTCTTTGGGGAATAATTCTTAAAATAGAGAAAAGAAATGATAACTATCACTAATTGAAATCTCTTTCTGGACCTTTGCTAGACTCTGTATATGCATTAAACAATTCTCAACACAAACTAATAACATTACTGTTTTTATTATTCTCATTTTATGGAAGATAAAGCTGTTTAAGAGGCTTGGAAAATCACAGAAGCTAATTGCCAAGAGGGTCCAAAATCCATGCCATGAAACCTTTGAGCATATGTTTGTTCATGGCCAGCTGGTTATGTTGCCTATAGCACTCTTCCACAGTTATGGGCATATATGAAGGGGAATGAAAATGTAACAGGGACCACAGATCTTTGAGACCTCAGATCTTAGAATTTGGGGACAGTGATATTAATCTCTTACCAAGTCACCCTGTTTCCATTCAGAAGTGGGAGTTAGGTGCCAGTCTCACTCTTGGCTGACTTGGCTTTCTAATCCTGCTTATGGGGCATTGTGAGAATGGAATAAAAAACTATGGCAGAGGTGAGGCTGGGCTACAGCAGATTTATTCTCCAAATACATTATTGCAGCTTCTTTAATTGGCTGAACAACTAACCTAGAGAGATGCTTATCGTTTAGCAATAAACTGAGATGATAAAAAGCAGCAAGAAAACCTCAGAGTTTCTTCACCAACCCCATCCATACCACTGTCAGGCATTACTATCCTCAGCTGTGTTGGAGTATTAAAGGGTAATAGAAACAGCCTATGCCTAACAACCACCTGGCTTAGAGCCACCTGTGATATGCTCTGAACTGTGTCTGATAGGTCTAATACATGCTTGTGATTTGTCAAAACTAATAAATAGTCATCAAGTTATAACCATCGAATGTAGTCATTAGGTGAATATTCTTTTTTGTTCAAACTTCTCCATAACCCTGCCCCCAACCCCAGCTGTAGTCCACACTGCCTGCCCTGCTGGCATCTCCCTCTGGTTGTAACGCTCAGCTCTTGTGGAGTGTCTCCCATAGAGGGTTTAGTGTCTTGTCCTAACTGCCTAAATCTGCCTGTTTATTAGCTCTACCAACAAAACTAGGCTCAGGTCTTCCATCGTTTATGAACTGTCTCTGTCACTTTATACACTTGGCCTTCGTATCATTTTCAAAGTGTATGAACTCAACTATACAAGTTGTTTCAGACACAAGTTATAGAAAATCAAAATCATGCACTCTTAAACCACAAATATGATTTATAGGAATTGACTAATGCTGAAATATCAAGCATGAGTTTCACTTGAAGGCACAATTTGATAAGGTAGATAGGACACCATCCGATCTCAGCCTCCATGTTTCGCTTTTTTGTTTTGTTTTGTTTTGTTTTGTTTTGTTTTGTTTTACCCCTTCCTCCTCCTCGAGTGAGCTTCTTTTCTATCCAAGCTGAAGTAAACAACTTTTTGAGATTCATTCTGATTGGACAGATTTAGATCAATCCTAACATGACGGCCAAGAGGAAGGAATACATAGGATCAAAAGTTCTGCTCCTTAGGGTGCCTGTGTGGCTCAGTCTGTTAAGGATCAGACTCCTGGTTTTGGCTTAGGTCATGATCTCACAGTTTCAAGAGTTTGAGCCCTGAATTGGGCTCTGTGCTGACAGCAAGGAGCCTTCTTGGGATTCATTCTCTACCTCTCCCTCTCTGCCCCTCCCCTACTCACACTGTCTCTGTCTCTCTCAAATAAATAAACTTTAGGGGAAAATAAAAGTTCCACTCCTTAAATTCAAGGTTCATAGATTCTCCACACAAAAACTCAAATATATATACTTGTGATTTGTGAGATATACACACGCACACACACAGAGATATATATGTATGTATGTGTGTATGTATACATATATATATGGGAATGTATATGTATATATATATATAAGGGAATGTATATGTATAAATATATATATATATATATATATATATATATATACACACATATATATGGGAATGTGTGTGTGTGTATGTGTATAAGTACTGTGTTTCTTTTTCTTAGGGCCTAAATTTCCTTTTTCATATATATATACATACATATATATATATATGTAAGGTGTTCCCAGTCTTGAAAGAACATGGGTTAGGCATGACCATTTCAAACACATTTATGACAAATAAACAGCATACCTATTATATTATAAACGTGAACCCTCACAGATGAGATTATGGAAATTTATAGGAATTATGTTGTCTACCTAAGCTTTTACTTAAAATGTTTTGAAAATCAATCATAAAACACATGTCACTTTAAATATCTGTCACAATTTTGTACTTAACACAATGCATTAAAATATTTTTAGCTATTTATATGGTTCTGAGTCTGTCATAGTGACACATTACTGACAAATTCTGCTCATAGCTTCTCAAACCTATGTTTGTTCTCAAGAGTTTGCTCAGTGAATTAGTTCAATCACTGACATGATAGCAAATATTAAATATATTTAAAATAAATATTTTATTTAATAAAACATACTACTCAGTCACTAATTACTAAGAACCTTTTGAACTGTACTGTTATGTTTGAAAAACTTTTTAATCTTGTACTTCAATTTTTTATGATTCTTCATTTGTCACTCAAGATAAAGTTGAGTCATTTTCACCAGTTTTAAATGAAATCTAGTGGAGAACACATTGTATCTTCATACTGATTTATGATGTTCTGTTGTCTATACTATATTATTTTCAATTTGTTAAACTCAGAGTAAATTTTATAATATTCATGTAAGCCCTGCACAATTCATGCTAAATTTCTTCAAATCTAAGAATTATGTTCCTTTTGTGAATAGGCACATTTGTTCATTACGTGTTCTAACATATATATATATATATATATATATATATATATATATATATGTGTGTGTGTGTGTGCATAATATAATATATAATATATACACACATATATGTCCATATTTATACATATATTTATACATAAAAAATACTAACTTTGTGTTTATATCTGGCTACTTTATTGATATACTATTTTGTTGAGGAATTCTAGTCAACTGCTATTAAGAGGTATGAGAATAACAGTGAATTAAACAAAAGATGTCTGCTTCCTCATGCCAAACAAGTCTAGGGATTGGAGTTCAGGGTTGATAAAGTAGCTCAATGGTTTTTTTTTTGTGTTTTTTTTTTTTTTTTTCCAACGTTTATTTATTTTTGGGACAGAGAGAGACAGAGCATGAACGGGGGAGGGGCAGAGAGAGAGGGAGACACAGAATCGGAAACAGGCTCCAGGCTCTGAGCCATCAGCCCAGAGCCTGACGCGGGGCTCGAACTCCCGGACCGCGAGATCGTGACCTGGCTGAAGTCGGACACTTAACCGACTGCGCCACCCAGGCGCCCCAGTAGCTCAATGGTTTTATCAAGAACTAGGCTTCTCTCTTTCTCTTACAGTTTTACGGTTATATCTTCATAGCCCAAGACAAGTTGCTGCGTTCTAGGCATCATTGTGAGGGTAAATGTGATTGCCCCAGTTGTCTTCCCCTGCCCCCATTTTATAGAGTCACCTACCAAGTGTCTACTAGGTGTTATATCTCATGTGCCAGATAATAGTCACATAACCAAACCAAACTGCAGTGGATGTTGAGAAATGTCTTTTACTTAGATACATTGTGTTCTAACGCAGAAGAGTGGCTAGGCAGGCAATCAGGTGCCTTTTCCACAAATAAGTTTTCAAGTATTTTTGTGTCACTTCTATATTTAATCTCTAATATTTACTGGTTTATTTTATTTTTAATATTACCAACTTACATATCTTTGTAATTCTAAAGAGATCATAAAAGGGTAATAAGAATGATGAAAAAAATGATAGAAATCATGGTATTTTTTAGTATCTGCCATACTATGGTAAGTTATATTCACATTTTAATTTGCTTGATTGTTTTAAGGAACCAACTAGAGAACCTATCTAACAGTTTTCACTTTATATTTAGTGACATGTAATTTGCCACTTAAATATTTCCAAGTATTATTTTCAACTAACCGCAAATTTTATAATTTCCTTTACTTTCCTTCACTTTGTCTAAAATTAATGTTATGCTAGTTTTCATTTTAATCATAAACACTGTGTTGGAACTTTTATAATCAGTATGATAGCATCCTTTTGTTTGTATTTATTGTCTCCTAATAGCTAAATCTTTTGTAAGTGGAAAATAGATTTTTTCACTCAGCAACTATTTACTGAGGGCCTAGTATATGCCAGG
The DNA here is from genome assembly GCF_022837055.1 of Prionailurus viverrinus. Taxonomy (NCBI): domain Eukaryota; kingdom Metazoa; phylum Chordata; class Mammalia; order Carnivora; family Felidae; genus Prionailurus; species Prionailurus viverrinus. The sequence continues at coordinate 44,616,367 of NC_062577.1, forward strand.
TATGATTCATTCTGTTGTTTCCACTCAGAAGCAACTTTTAATTAAACCTAATGTTACTTTTCTTCTGAGTGGTGACTTAAAAAAGTTGTTTTTAAATAACTTGTATGATTTGTTTCTATTATTTTGTTTTATGCTTTTAGGTTTTTTTTTAACTCTTCATTTTCTGATGTGTGTTCTTTGTTATTTTCCACTGATTTGAAAGTAATGCCTCCCATTTTGTAATTGTGCCAGCAATTATTACACTGATCAAAAAAAAAACAACATGGATTCTACCTTTTCTAAGTAACAAAGTCAAGAATGAAAGAATAGGATTTTTCTCAAACCATCCCTTCTGTATTTCTGAATGTGAAAACCAAGGGGCTAAGTAATGATAAGATGCTGTAATGCTACTTAGGTTGAGGACACAGTGGCTTCATATAAAAGGAGCTTCTACCCTCTAGAGAATGCTCTTCCTGGAGATAGGAAAATAAAAGGCACAGATTGAGAACCGAGTCAGAACTAGATAAAGAAGGTAAATGGAAATATCTTCCAAACTGGCTAGTGAAGATTTTTTTCATTTTTGCTAACCAGTATCTAAACTCCCAACTTGAGGGGAATATGAAAATTGATGGGAAGCAGAGTGCTCCCTCCCACTAAGGACGGCAAGATGGTCAGAAATCCCCTCTCCCTGTGCCTGTTGCAGAGGTCACACATCAGTCAGGTAGGGCAATATAGCATAATGAGAGGCTGTGCCACCTTCTGGCTATGTGACCTTGGAAAAGTTCCTTATACTTTCTGTCTCAGCTTCCTCAAATCTAAAATGAAAAAAAAAATGGACATCATAACACTGTCCAGCTTCCTGGGTTAGGATGAGTTTTCAGTGAGTCAAAATACATAAAGAACTTGGCATAGCCAGTAACACATGGTGACCATTGTATTTGCCAAATATATAAAAGCATATGTGTTGCAGGACTTTGAATCCTAATGGAGCGATTCAGTGCTGTAGGATCCTTTAGACAACGTAAAATGACACCTTCAGGGTCAAGACAATGACAACATGGACATCCTGGGACAACAGTGCCTGGGCCAGGATGTTGGCCATGTCTTCTCTCCCTTGGTTCCTATTTGAGTCTGGCCCTCCATCTTTCCTGGGACTCTCTGAGCTGCTAGACAATTTTCCAAAAAGATTCCTTTGCTGCTTAAGTTACAATGTTTCTGGTTTTGCAAACAAGAACCCACAGATTTATATTAAGTACTCTATTACATGCTTCATAATACATTCTGTATACAAACTCAAGTAAAATCTCACGTTTCAAATTTATCAGCTAGATTGTAAACCCAATGAAAGTATCTGCTGCCAGTTATCCCCTCTGTGGTATTGTCAATGTTCACCACAGTGACTAACAACGTTCCCTGCAAGTGCATGTTCAAATAAGTGGGAGAAAGGGACAGGGGAATGAATGAATCCAGGTTTTGTTGGACAAAATGAAGGAAAAACAATCTATCGCCAGTTATCCCCTGTGGAAAATATGGAGAGTTGAGAGTATTTTACCTTTACCGTAATGGTAAACTAGTGGAGTTGGTGAAACACTTGAACAGGGCTTCCATTTTTAAAAGATCCTACAAGCATTTCAAAATGCTCACCAGCATACAAAAGAAGCCTGGAAAGTAAAAATGCAAATGAAATGTCACTTAACCTTACCATATGAATCTGAATGTCCTTTGTGAATTGTGATAGCTTCTCAAAACTCTGCTATTTTAAGAGGACAAATTGCACCCTTTCTGCAGATACCATGAGGGAATACTTTCTACAGCTTGAACACACAGTTGTCTGTGGTGCATTGGGAGATTAATTATTGTCACACACACACATAAAAAGTAAACATAACAATATATGGCCCATGGGATTCCTATTGATTTTAGTTCAATTTTTCAAAATTCAAAAACCCAACCTGAATACAATATCAGAAAGAGAACTTTGGCTGATGAGTTTATCCTCTGTGCCATTTAGGAGTTCTGCAATTCTTAAAGTGCTTTGAATAGGCCAATGCAATTGAACTTTTCGCCTTGATGCTGGGGTAAAATGATTGACTCCCATTTTTCTCCAAATCCTTTAAACTCCAAAGGAATCCTTTGAAACCCCCTCCCCCCAAAGAAAGAGAACATAAAGTTAGAAAATTGGTGGGCTTTACCAAAAATAAGAGTTTTGCTGTATTGCTAAAATAATGTGGTCGTTACAATTTCATTCTCAACACGTGGATAGAGCTGAATTTCCATCTTTTTCTTCCCTTGTGGCTGGGTTGGGGGAGGGAGAGGGAAGGTGTATTTAGGAACTAATTACTAATTTCCCCTTTTCCCACTGTCCCCCCTTGTTTGTATCTTCAAAGATTCCCTCTTTCTGATGTATCTTCAGTCTTTATTCCTGTTTCTTTAAACTTTTGCACATGCAGATCTCTTTTCAATTGCTTAACCCTTTTGCCACTCTCCATTGCTTATTAGGCAGGTCCCCCCCATATTACTGTCATAATACATTTCTACAACATCTACTCAAGTTTCATGAATCCATATTACTATAAGGTCCCAGAAGTCATTACCTCTGATTGTCTTCAATGGCTTACTAAATGCTAAATCCAGAGATCATCTTTTGTGATTTCTTGGTGGTATTTATATTCTCACCCTCATTTCTTAAAAATATTCCTCTGCTTGGATAGTAAGATTGTGTACTATTCTGAGTTTGCTAGTGCTAATATTTTTTCTTATTATAATATGTTCCTCCTTCTGCACCCTAAAAGGTGATCCTCAATGTGTCAATTTTTGTTGCTGTTTTGTTGTTTTTTTTATTCTTCTATCTCACCTCTGATATGCCAAAATGATAAAAGTATTGATAGATGAATATGTGACACACTTATATTTTACTTTTTTTTAAAGGTCTGAATTATCACTTTTCTCTGGCTCCCACTGAATGATAATGATGACCTCTTTGTAACAGGTGCCCATATGCCTGTATTCTCCCAAGTGTACTGAGGGGTAATACTCCATTACAGAGCTTCTTGAATTGGAATAACTAGCTTTAGGCCAACTCCTTTCAATTGGGTTCAGCTCTACTCCTATTGGTGTGCCTCACTCCTAAGGCATATACTAAATCATTGGAACGGAGATTTAGAAAAGAAACAAACAAACAGACAAAGGGAAGCAACAAGCAAAACAGATTTAAGTTTAACCATCTTAATCATATTAAACACAAAAGTTCTAGAACACACCAATACAAGAAGAATGACAGATGTATAAAGTATATAGTATAAAGACATGCATAAGTTAAGAGTAAATAATGGAAAATATAGTTTTTGACTAAGTAAAAGAATTCTGGAGTGACTAAAATATTAGACAAAAAAGAAAAAAAAAAGACTTCAGAACAAAGAATAGCAGCAGGGGTAAGAGGAACACTGCATCATAAAAAATTGGTCAACTTTTCCTACCAAAAAACCTCACACTGATAATAATGTCTATGTGTCTTAACAACAAAATTTCAAAATGCATAAAATAAAAAGTCATAGAACTAAAAGGGGGAGTTGGAACAAATCCAAAATTATAGTTGAGGTCTTCAACTTTGTTTTATTAACCAGTACAGAAAGTTTAAAAATTCAGTAAAAGTATGAAATATTTGAAGAACACTAGCCAATGGGAACTAATGGATAACTATAGAGTGAATAGATATTTATAGGACACTCCACCCAATATGAGCAGAAGACAGGCTCTTGGCAAGAACATAAGGAACATCCATCAAAGTACCATATTCTGGACCACAAACAAGCTTAGGAATATTTAAAAGAATTGAAATCATATGAAGCCTATTTTTCAATCATGATTGAATCAGAATAGAAATTAATTCTCTCCTCTCTCTCCCCCTCTCAAAATATGTAAATAAGTTTAAATAAAAATTTTTTAAAGAGAATAATTTGTAGAGGTATGTAAACAAAGAAAAGGAACAATTTTGGCAATTTTAATAGATACTTCTAAGCAGTAAGTTATAGAAATAATTGTTCAACCACAGTTGAAGCAACGCTTTTCAAATGTTAATTATTTTATCCTCGAATCTGTAGAACTGAAAAGTTTCTTCCACTCCAAAGGTTTATTTACCTTTGGGAAGGTAAATAAATGAAAAATATTTATTAATTTTTGACCAACAACAAAAATATTTCTGAGGTGTATCTAGTTTATGTAGTTGAGGAAGTTGACTTATCTAGGCATGAACATTAATGTTGCTACAATTAAAAATTGGTATGTTAGTGTGATTTCATATTTAATTAAATATTCATCATAAAGAAATTATAATGTAGATCAGAAGTTCTTATCTCTAAAATCTCTCCCCAAATGCACTGAGCTATTCCCTAAACTTAAAATACATAAAATATATTATATAATATACAATATAATATATATGACAAAATATATACATATATGATTTTTAAATTATAGGAACTGAAAAATATATTCTTTTAAGTATTTCCCTGGTAAATATTATATAGTATACATATATGCATATATATGTGCATATATATACACATATAGATATATATCAATAAATTTACTGGGAGAGGGTTCAGAATATTCCTGTTTTTCATAGCATTTTATGACCGAGACATTTTAAGAGACACATCATTTTTGGAAAAAGAAAAAGTGGTTTAAAGGATAAATGCCGGGGTGCCTGGGTGGTTAAGTCGTGCCTGGGCACGTCAGCTGGTTAAGTGTGCAACATTGGCTCAGGTCATGATCTCACAGTTCGTGGGTTCGAGCCCCGCATCGGGCTCTGTGCTGACAGCTCAGGGCCTGGAGCCTGCTTCGATGATGTGTCTCCCTCTCTCTCTGCCCCTCGCCTGCTCACACTCTGTCTCCCTCTCTCTCAAAAATAAACATAAAAAAATTAAATTAAATTAAAAAAGGAGAAATGCCTCTCATGTTTTTCATATATAAACATGTAGTGTAAGTGCCTGACAATAAGCCTTTTTGATTATAATTTTTAGTGCGTGCGACATTAAGCTTTTGATTGCTGAGGCATCCATTTCAAAGACATCCATGTTGAATAAACACATTGTTACCTGTATGACAGGCTACTAGCAAAATAACTAGATAAGGAGCCAGGCCTTTCTTACCCATGAAATTCTCCTTTTTAGAACATCCAGGGTGATCTAGGTAACTTATAGCTTCAGTGACACACTTTTCCCTTTCCTTGCACTAATTCCTGCTCACATTATTAATTCACCAGTAAAGAGTCAACCCAAGGATCCCCACTCTAGGAATGCGACTCTTGACATCCCAATAAAGGCACGTGGTCTTCGGGCCTACCATGTAGCCTCCAGAACTTGTCAGTAAAAACATTTTTTTTTTTCAAAGTTATCAGATGGTTGTTGCTGAGGTGCAACTTGCAATCATAGTAAGAATGACAAGGGCCTGTCCAGACACAGCACCGTCTCTGATTGGGGAAATGTCTATAGGGACTCACCACAAATAATACCTGCTTGAGGGCTTCAGGCATTCCAAGCTGAAAGCATCACTATCAATATGCTGAGACCAACATACAAGGGAATCTCTTTTTTGTAGCTAAATTTCTAGGTTGCATTCTGGGAAAATTTGTCCACTGGGAATGGAAGAGCTGACGTGATAGTGGAAACTCAATTCTTTGCCACGTGATTACACAGTATAGCACCACCATCATTCTGTTGATTGAATGGAAAAATACATTTACTTTATCATGTTTTTATTAACTATGTTTTTTTTTTATTTTTAATGTTTATTTACTTTTGAGAGAGAGACAGAGCGCAAGCAGGGAAGGGGCAGAGAGAGAAGGAGACACAGAATCCGAAGCAGGCTCCAGGCTCTGGGCTGTCAGCACAGAGCCCGATGCAGGGCTCGAACTCACGGACCGTGAGGTCATGACCTGAGCCGAAGTTGGACGCTCAACTGACTGAGCCACATAGGCACCCCTATGTTTTAAATAACACAAGGATTAAGACTATATATTTAACTTCCCCATATCTCCTTATCTGTTTTTTGCACAGGTGATTCATCTTTATCACATGATGTGTTAATTAGCTACTGCCACAATAGTGCTTTACAACAAAGCATCAGAAAACACTGTTGTGTGCCTATGGGTCAGAGTGTTGAAAGATTTTGAGTCAGACTGGGCTCAGCCTGGCTCCATGCTTCACATAGTCCTCGGTCTGGTCTAGTTGTCTCTCTGACTCCTTTGGCTGATGGGCAACTTCTCACGGCAGTGTCACAAGTGCAAGAGAGCCATCATGAGCACACAAGTGCATTCAAGCCTCTCCACCATCACATCTACTCACTTCCTATTAATGCAAGTCACATGGGTGATAGTATCAGGGAAGTGTACTCCATCCATCATGTGGCTGTGGCAGATGTGTATGAGTAAAAGGAGAACAAAGGGTTGTAACCAATGATTTCATTTACCATATATAACATGGCCTTGGCATCACTGGGTTTACAGCAACAAGATCCAATTCTAAGTACTGAGTCCGTACATTTCTAATAGGTTATATAGGACAATATTTGTCATCTATGACATGAAAATAATGACTATTTTTAGAAGTTTCATGTGTGCTATGATATAAAGGTAGCATGTTTTATAAACTGTAAAGAATAACACAAACATAAGAGAGGTACTTAGAAATATTAGATCATTTGGTGTATGATGATGGCTATGAAAACAAGGTGGATCATGGTCTGAAACGAACAAAAAATCCATATAAAAATCCCTATATTCTACAATATAGGATTTTCCAAATATCCAAATGTATGAGTGATTTCAAAGTCAGAAAGGCATATCAAAGTTAAAACCTCTTAGCAAATTGGAAGATTCACTTCCCATTAACCTAAGATGTTTATATAACACACAATTTACACACGGTGTGCTCCCCCCAGTTTTTTTTCTTCATGGCACAGAGAGAAAATAGAATCTTTTAAAGAAGCATCTTCCATTATAAGAAGCTAAAGAAATACATTATGTCAAGATTACTGTTGATGTTTTCTTTCCCTAAAACTCATATGTAAGTGATAATAAAGACCATAAGCTAGCTAATGTTCTCATTACAATGTAAAATCAACAACAACAAAAAAGCCACAGATCTTTATTTTACAACAATAAAATAATTACATGTAAAAATTAACCTATTAGAAAGATGAAAAAAAAATCTTCATTTTGAGCCTGGGACAGTTCCCAGAGTAGCCTTTGGAAATATAAAATACTAAGTCATTAACAGAAGTCTTAGGAGAAATTGTACTATGGATAGATTGTACAAGTAGTATGAGGTGGATGTAGGTAGTTTATACTATTTATAATAATATATAATATTATTGAATACTTAATTAGACAAAGTATCACTCTAAGTACTCATATTAAGCATTATTAATAGTAACAGAAAATAACGAACAAAAATTATGCAAAGAAAACATGATACCAGCAAGTTCATCAGTTATAAACTATTACTGTTAATACATAAGAGAAAATTCAGTGGCTTAAGAGAAATATAGAAAAATGTGGAAATTAATAGAGAATTGAAAGTAACTTGTCCATGATTTCAAATACAGATAAGTGACAGAGTTAGGTTTCAAACACACTAAGTCTGTTACGTGCTTACCTGCCACACTATATTTCTGCTTAATATATACAGTCTTAATATCCTAGTGAAATATAATTGTATTTATACATCCCACCATGCTAGATTCTCCAGGAGAAGTATCAGACAATAACATTTAATATACCATGCTATTTTTTTTTTAATTTTTTTTTCAACGTTTATTTATTTTTGGGACAGAGAGAGACAGAGCATGAACGGGGGAGGGGCAGAGAGAGAGGAAGACACAGAATCAGAAACAGGCTCCAGGCCATCAGCCCAGAGCCTGACACGGGGCTCGAACCCACGGACCGCGAGATCGTGACCTGGCTGAAGTCGGACGCTTAACCGACTGCGCCACCCAGGTGCCCCGTAACATGCTATTTTTAAGTTTGATGATCCTAAACTATGCAGATGATCAATTTAATACATGCTAGATTCTTTTACAAAACTTAGATACAATTGTTTAGAAATTAATATGATGCTATTTCTGTTTCCAAAGGAGACCATCATAGCAGTGCCTTTTTGATATGATTTAAATTAATTCATTATAATGAGCAATCCCAAATGAGTACTGTAATTTTCAAAGAAATAGTATTGCTCAAAAAATCAGTTTTAGGAATCTATGAATTCTGTTTTTTTAACTATCAAATACTAAGTACTACCAAAATTCTTCCAATAATCCCAATAAGAATCTTGTTCCAGTTCCTAAACATGCCATTAAAATATAAAAATAATCTATAAGGAAAAGAAAGCACCTAAAATTCAAAGGAGCAGATGGATGAAGACGTAAGGTGCGTTTTCACCACATTACGTCCAAACTCATACTTCACCGTAATTCAGTAATGATATAGCATGACACTATGATTCCTTCTCCATTTGTTTTTATAGTGAAACCCTTAGTTAAAAATAAATAATGGCAAGATGGCGGCTTAGGAGGACACTGGGCTCACCCCACGTCCTGCTGATCACTTACATTCCACCTACACCTGCCTAAATAACCCAGAAAACCGCCAGAGGATTAGCAGAACAGAGTCGCCGGAGCCAAGCGCAGACGAGAGGCCCACGGAAGAGGGTAGGAAGGGCGGCGAGGCGGTGCGCGCTCCACGGACTGGCGGGAGGGAGCCGGGGCGGAGGGGCGGCTCGCCGGCCAAGCAGAGCCCCCGAGTCTGGCTGGCAAAAGCGGAGGGGCCTGACGGACTGTGTTCCCGACAGCAAGTGCGACTTAGCGTCTGGGAGGTCATAAATTAACAGCTCTGCTCGGAAAGCGGGAAGGCTGGAGGACAAAGGGAGGGAGAGCTGCTGAGCCCCCTGACAACAGAGCTCAGTTTGGTGGGGAACAAAGGCGCTCACCAGCGCCATCTCCCCCGCCCATCCCCCAGCCAAAATCCCAAAGAGAACCGGTTCCTGCCAGGGAACTTGCTCGCTCCCACAAACACCCAACTCTGCGCTTCTGCGGAGCCAAACCTCCGGCAGCGGATCTGACTCCCTCCCGCTGCCACAGGGCCCCTCCTGAAGTGGATCACCTAAGGAGAGGCGAGCTAAGCCTGCCCCTCCTGCCCCCATGCACCTTGCCTACCCACCCCAGCTAATACGCCAGATCCCCAGCATCACAAGCCTGGCAGGGTGCAAGTAGCCCAGACGAGCCACGCCACCCCACAGTGAATCCCGCCCCTAGGAGAGGGGAAGAGAAGGCACACACCAGTCTGACTATGGCCCCAGCGGTGGGCTGGGGGCAGACATCAGGTCTGACTGCGGCCCCGCCCACCAACTCCAGTTATACACCACAGCACAGGGGAAGTGCCCTGCAGGTCCTCACCACGCCAGGGACTATCCAAAATGACCAAGCGGAAGAATTCCCCTCAGAAGAATCTCCAGGAAATAACAACAGCTAATGAGCTGATCAAAAAGGATTTACATAATATAAAAGAAAGTGAATTTAGAATAATAGTCATAAAATTAATCGCTGGGCTTGAAAACAGTATACAGGACAGCAGAGAATCTCTTGCTACAGAGATCAAGGGACTAAGGAACAGTCACGAGGAGCTGAAAAATGCTTTAAACGAAATGCATAACAAAATGGAAACCACCACAGCTCGGCTTGAAGAGGCAGAGGAGAGAATAGGTGAACTAGAAGATAAAGTTATGGAAAAAGAGGAAGCTGAGAAAAAGAGAGATAAAAAAATCCAGGAGTATGAGGGGAAAATTAGAGAACTAAGTGATACACTAAAAAGAAATAACATACGCATAATTGGTATCCCAGAGGAGGAAGAGAGAGGGAAAGGGGCTGAAGGGGTACTTGAAGAAATAATAGCTGAGAACTTCCCTGAACTGGGGAAGGAAAAAAGCATTGAAATCCAAGAGGCACAGAGAACTCCCTTCAGACGTAACTTGAATCGATCTTCTGCACGACATATCATAGTGAAACTGGCAAAATACAAGGATAAAGAGAAAATTCTGAAAGCAGCCAGGGGTAAACGTGCCCTCACATATAAAGGGAGACCTATAAGACTCGTGACTGATCTCTCTTTTGAAACTTGCAGGCCAGAAAGAATTGGCACGAGATTTTCAGGGTGCTAGACAGAAAAAATATGCAGCCGAGAATCCTTATCCAGCAAGTCTGTCATTTAGAATAGAAGGAGAGATAAAGGTCTTCCCAAACAAACAAAAACTGAAGGAATTTGTCACCACTAAACCAGCCTTACAAGACATGCTAAGGGGGACCCTGTGAGACAAAGTCCCAGAGACATCACTACAAGCATAAAACATACAGACATCACAATGACTCTAAACCCGTATCTTTCTATAATAACACTGAATGTAAATGGATTAAATGCGCCAACCAAAAGACATAGGGTATCAGAATGGATAAAAAAACAAGACCCATCTATTTGCTGTCTACAAGAGACTCATTTTAGACCTGAGGACACCTTTAGATTGAGAGTGAGGGGATGGAGAACTATTTATCATGCGACTGGAAGCCAAAAGAAAGCTGGAGTAGCCATACTTATATCAGACAAACTAGACTTTAAATTAAAGGCTGTAACAAGAGATGAAGAAGGACATTATATAATAGTTACAGGGTCTATCCATCAGGAAGAGCTAACAATTATAAATGTCTATGCGCCGAATACCAGAGCCCCCAAATATATAAAACAATTACTCATAAACATAAGCAACCTTATTGAGAAGAATGTGGTAATTGCAGGGGACTTTAACACCCCACTTACAGAAATGGATAGATCATCTAGACACACGGTCAATAAAGAAACAAGGGCCCTGAATGACACATTGGATCAGATGGACTTGACAGATATATTTAGAACTCTGCATCCCAAAGCAACAGAATATACTTTCTTCTCGAGTGCACATGGAACATTCTCCAAGACAGATCATATACTGGGTCACAAAACAGCCCTTCATAAGTTTACAAGAATTGAAATTATACCATGCTTACTTTCAGACCACAATGCTATGAAGCTTGAAATCACCACAGAAAAAAGTCTGGAAAACCTCCAAAAGCATGGAGGTTAAAGAACACCCTACTAACGAATGAGTGGGTCAACCAGGCAATTAGAGAAGAAATTAAAAAATATTTGGAAACAAACGAAAATGAAAATACAACAATCCAAACGCTTTGGGACGCAGCAAAGGCAGTCCTGAGAGGAAACTACATTGCAATCCAGGCCTATCTCAAGAAACAAGAAAAATCCCAAATACAAAATCTAACAGCACACCTAAAGGAACTAGAAGCAGAACAGCAAAGGCAGCAGAAACCCAGCAGAAGAAGAGAAATAATAAAGATCAGAGCAGAAATAAATAATAAAGAATCTAAAAAAACTGTAGAACAGATCAATGAAACCAAGAGTTGGTTTTTTGAAAAAATAAACAAAATTGACAAACCTCTAGCCAGGCTTCTCAAAAAGAAAAGGGAGATGACCCAAACAGATAAAATCATGAATGAAAATGGAATTATTACAACCAATCCCTCAGAGATACAAACAATTATCAGGGAATACTATGAAAAATTATATGCCAACAAATTGGACAACCTGGAAGAAATGGACAAATTCCTGAACACCCACACTCTTCCAAAACTCAATCAGGAGGAAATGGAAAGCTTGAACAGACCCATAACCAGCGAATAAATTGAATCGATTATCAAAAATCTCCCAACAAATAAGAGTCCAGGACCAGATGGCTTCCCAGGGGAGTTCTACCAGACGTTTAAAGCAGAGATAATACCTATCCTTCTCAAGCTATTCCAAGAAATAGAAAGGGAAGGAAAACTTCCAGACTCCTTCTATGAAGCCAGTATTACTTTGATTCCTAAACCAGACAGAGACCCAGTAAAAAAAGAGAACTACAGGCCAATATCCCTGATGAATATGGATGCAAAAATTCTCAATAAGATACTAGAAAATCGAATTCAATGGCATATAAAAAGAATTATTCACCATGATCAAGTGGGATTCAATCCTGGGATGCAGGGCTGGTTCAACATTCGCAAATCAATCAACGTGATACATCACATTAACAAAAAAAAAGAGAAGAACCATATGATCCTGTCAATCGATGCAGAAAAGGCCTTTGACAAAATCCAGCACCCTTTCTTAATAAAAACCCTTGAGAAAGTCGGGATAGAAGGAACATACTTAAAGATCATAAAAGCCATTTATGAAAAGCCCACAGCTAACATCATCCTCAACGGGGAAAAACTGAGAGCTTTTTCCCTGAGATCAGGAACACGACAGGGATGCCCACTCTCACCGCTGCTGTTCAACATAGTGCTGGAAGTTCTAGCATCAGCAATCAGACAACAAAAGGAAATCAAAGGCATCCAAATTGGCAAAGATGAAGTCAAGCTTTCGCTTTTTGCAGATGACATGATATTATACATGGAAAATCCGATAGACTCCAGCAAAAGTCTGCTAGAACTGATACAGGAATTCAGCAAAGTTGCAGGATAAAAAATCAATGTACAGAAATCAGTTGCATTCTTATACACTAACAATGAAGCAACAGAAAGACAAATAAAGAAACTGATCCCATTCACAATTGCACCAAGAAGCATCAAATACCTAGGAATAAATCTAACCAAAGATGTAAAGGATCTGTATGCTGAAAACTATAGAAAGCTTATGAAGGAAATTGAAGAAGATTTAAAGAAATGGAAAGACATTCCCTGCTCATGGATTGGAAAAATAAATATTGTCAAAATGTCAATACTACCCAAAGCTATCTACACATTCAATGCAATCCCAATCAAAATTGCACCAGCATTCTTCTCAAAACTAGAACAAGCAATCCTAAAATCCATATGGAACCACAAAAGGCCCCAGATAGCCAAAGTAATTTTGAAGAAGAAGACCAAAGCAGGAGGCATCACAATCCCACACTTTAGCCTCTACTACAAAGCTGTCATCATCAAGACAGCATGGTATTGGCACAAAAACAGACACATAGACCCATGGAATAGAATAGAAACCCCAGAACTAGACCCACAAACGTATGGCCAACTCATCTTTGACAAAGCAGGAAAGAACATCCAATGGAAAAAAGACAGCCTCTTTAACAAATGGTGCTGGGAGAACTGGACAGCAACATGCAGAAGGTTGAAACTAGACCACTTTCTCACACCATTCTCAAAAATAAACTCAAAATGGATAAAGGACCTAAATGTGAGACAGGAAACCATCAAAACCTTAGGGGAGAAAGCAGGAAAAGACCTCTCTGACCTCAGCCGTAGCAATCTCTTACTCGACACATCCCCAAAGGCAAGGGAATTAAAAGCAAAAGTGAATTCCTGGGACCTTATGAAGATAAAAAGCTTCTGCACAGCAAAGGAAACAACCAACAAAACTAAAAGGCAACCAACGGAATGGGAAAAGATATTCGCAAATGACATATCGGACAAAGGGCTAGTATCCAAAATCTATAAAGAGCTCACCAAACTCCACACCCGAAAAACAAATAACCCAGTGAAGAAATGGGCAGAAAACATGAATAGACACTTCTCTAAAGAAGACATCCCGATAGCCAACAGGCACATGAAAAGATGTTCAGCGTCGCTCCTCATCAGGGAAATACAAATCAAAACCACACTCAGGTATCACCTCACGCCAGTCAGAGTGGCCAAAATGAACAAATCAGGAGACTATAGATGCTGGAGAGGATGTGGAGAAACGGGAACCCTCTTGCACTGTTGGTGGGAATGCAAATTGGTGTAGCCGCTCTGGAAAGCAGTGTGGAGCTTCCTCAGAAAATTAAAAATAGACCTACCCTACGACCTAGCAATAGCACTGCTAGGAATTTATCCAAGGGATATCGGAGTACTGATGCATAGGGCCACTTGTACCCCAATGTTCATAGCAGCACTCTCAACAATAGCCAAATTATGGAAAGAGCCTAAATGTCCATCAACTGATGAATGGATAAAGAAATTGTGGTTTATATACACAATGGAATATTACGTGGCAATGAGAAAAAATGAAATATGGCCTTTTGTAGCAACGTGGATGGAACTGGAGAGTGTGATGCTAAGTGAAATAAGCCATACAGAGAAAGACAGATACCATATGGTTTCACTCTTATGTGGATCCTGAGAAACTGAACAGGAACCCATGGGGGAGGGGAAGGAAAAAAAAAAAAGAGGTTAGAATGGGAGAGAGCCAAAGCATAAGAGACTGTTAAAAACTGAGGACAAACTGAGGGTTGATGGGGGGTGGGAGGGAGGAGAGGGTGGGTGATGGGTATTGAGGAGGGCACCTTTTGGGATGAGCACTGGGTGTTGTATGGAAACCAATTTGTCAGTAAATTTCATAAAAATAAATAAATAAATAAATAAATAAATAAATAAATAAATAATGTACTTCTAAGAAGTTAATCATTTATATTTTAGAATGTTTCACTTAATGTAGTTATTTGACAATCTGCCTAAAATGATCACACTACAAATGCGTATTTTAATATTCCAATATAATTTGCCTCAGATAGAAACTTTTTATTAGGGGCAATACAGCCAGCCTATATCCATTTCTTTCATCTTCACATGTCATATATTAGAAATCATTAGTAGGCAAAATGATGCCTTGGAAAAAGCACTATTCTTGAATCAAAGGCCTGGCACTAAGACACCTGCTGTGTGACTCTGGGAACATAATATTTAAAAGCTCTGAGCCTTTATCCCCCTTCCTAAAGTAGAAAAATAAGATTAATGTACCTTTTGGCATTATTGAACATTTAAACATGGTAATGTAATGATGAAGTGATTGTAAACTCGAAATAATATGCCAACATAAAATTAAATTTTATTATTGCCACAGCTCAAAATCTAAAGTTTTGCAGATCCTTGAACACAAAAAGTTAGGATAGTAGAAGAGGTAATTGGCTGTAATATTTAAATGTAATAACACAATTCCACAGAATCTATTCCCATAATGAGAATAATTTTATGAAAACAAAGTAAATAGGTGAAAAAAACACATTAAACATGGTATGTTAGTTATCAATTGCTATGACAAATTGCCACAAAAATTAGCAGCTTAAAACAAACTTTATCTCATGGTTTCTGTGGGTCAGAATTCTGGGAGTAGCTCTCTGGTGGCCTGAGCTATATTGCTCTGACATGGGATTCTGACGAGGGTGCAGTCAAGATACTGGTGGTGACTGCAAGGGTTTGAAGGTGTGAATGCTCTTGAGGATCCACTGCCAAGATGGCTCACTCATACTGCTGTTTGCAGGTGACCTCAGCTCCCTGCCATGTGCATCTTTCTGAAAATGGACCGCTTTCTTTCACCATACACAAATATAAACTCAAAAAGGATTAAAGACCTAAATTTCAGACTGAAACCATAAAACTCCTAAAAGAAAACACAGTACTGTCTTGGACATCAGCCTTAGCACTATTTTTCTGGATCTATCTCTTCAGGCAAGGGAAACAAAAGCAATTGGGACTATATCAAACTAAAAATTTTTTGCACAGTTAAAGAAACCAACAACAAAATGAAAAGGAAACTCACCAAATAGTACAAGATATTTGCAAGTGATATCTCCAATAAGGGGTAATATCCAAATATATAAGGAATTTATACAACTCAACATCAAAAAACAAAACAGAATAAAAAACTATCTGATTAAAAAAATGGGCAAAGGACCTATGTTTTTAATTTTCCAAAGAAATAATACAGATAATCAACAGACAAATGAAAAGATGCTCAACATCATTAATCATCGGGGAAATGCAAATCAAATCACAATGAGATAACACTTCACACCTGTCCAAATAGTTAATATCAAAAAGACAAGAAATAACCTGAAATTAATATGACACTGTATGTTAAGTATACTAGAATTCATTTTTTGTGTTTAAAAAATATGTGAAATAAATGTTGGTGAGGATGTGGAGGGAAAAGGAACCTTCATGCACTGTTGTTGTGAATATAAATTGGTGCGGAAGCTACAGAAAACAGTCTGGAGGTTCCTCAAACGTTAAAAATAAAAATGCCATACAACCTGGTAATTCTACTTCTTTGTATTTATCTGCAGAATAAAAACAATAATTTGTAAAGATAAATTCACAAATATATGTATTCAAATATACTTGTAAAGAAATATCGAGCCCACACTTAAGAAAAGGATTAGGCTCCACTTCCTGAAGGCACTGGTAGCAAAAACTTTGTGCACATATTTTATAAGCACTTCAAAGTTAAGTTTCACTTTTGTAATTAAATAATGAAGTAAGTCTCATTGAGTCTGCATCAAGTCATTTATTTTTATTATCATGAATTCTTACTGATGACACTATACAAATGATCATTTATGTCCTGCATTCTCATGAGAGGTATCACCACCAAGGACAATAAATCTGATCTGTGTAGTGGCAAAAAAAAAAAAAAAAAATATATATATATATAAATTTATATATTTATAAATAAATATATTTATAAATATATATATAAATAATATATATGTATATATAATATATATGTATATATAATATATAAATATATATAACTATATATTATATAAATATAAATATAAATAAAATATATATATTTATATATATTATAAATATATATAAATACATATAATATATAAATAAATATATTTATAAATATAAATTTATAAATTTATTTATATATATAAATATATATATTTATATAAATATATATATTTTTTAATTTATAAAGCACAGACATACATAAAATACATAAACAAGTATACAGTATATATGTGGTATTAAAATTTCATGGGAGAGTGATTAGGAAAATAACATCTAAAAAAGCTCCTTAGGGGGACAATAAGAGAAAAAAGAAAGATTGAGAAGAACTGATTTCTCTTATTTCAATTTTAGCAAGACAGTCAGAATAAAGATTTAATTGTTGTCAATACTGATATCTTTTTCTATATGTGTCACATAGTTGCTCAACAGTTGTTAAATATATGAGTATATGTATAAATACTTTAAGATTCAATTATCCGATTATCTGGTGAGTTCAACCAATACCTCTTTCACACATTCACAGATAAATATTATATCAGTGCACACAGACAGATACACATAATTACAATGGTATTTAGATCACAAATTGGATATGCTGTTTCCATATGCATTATCACAATAGACCATCAGAGTCAGTTTGGAGAAACAGAAAAGGCAGAATAAGCGCACTTCTGAGTTACTATTATCTCTACTGCTTTTATTATTAAGTGAAAATCAATAAACATTATATTAAATCATAATCCTAGTATTTCAGTAAAAGGTTTAGGCTTAATGAAAAATATCTATGAGTCCATCCCTGCACAGATCCTGCATTAGCAGATGCTCCTGGCAAAGAAATAAAATAGAGAAAAGGGAGAAACACAAGTTTTAAATTAATCTTAATATTTACACTCTTTCAATGAGTTTAGAAAAATAACAAAAATACATATATAAATAATTTGCTTTATATAAGCTTGGCATTAAAATCCCTAGTTTTGTTCTAATTGTCAAGGGTTCTTCCTCAATAAGTATTATATAAACATAATAACTACTATGGAGCACCCAGGTGGCTCAGTTGGTTAAGCTTCCGACTCTTGATTTCGGTTCAGGTCATAATCCCACCATTGTGGGATCAACCCCCATGTTGGGCTCTGTGCTGACAGCATGGAGCCTGCTTGGGATTCATTCTCTCTCTCTCTCTCTCTCTCTCTCTCTCTCTCTGCCCCTCCCCTACCTCTCTCCCTCAAAATAAACAAACATTAAAAAAGTAATTAACAATTGTACCTGTATCTATTTATTTTTGAACTGTCTCTTCAGATTTGTATTTTCAGAATAGAATTTTTAACTTTCCAAATAAAACAATGCTGCATAGTGGTATAAAGTTCCACTGTGGAGTTAAACAAGGCAAGGTTTCTTAGAACTACCTTTTTCCCTTCCCAGATGTCTGATTTTTATTCACAGACAATACTATTGAGTATCTACTATGGGAAAGGTACTGTTTTAAGAGAAACAATACAACATGAAATAAGATACTGTTCCTACTCTCATGGAGTCTGTGTTTCAATATGCCAAATTATCTAATATTTCTTTACTTTTCCACCTCTCTATGAAGTGGGGTAAGTAAGTATTGCACTCTAGCATAACATTGTTGCTTGAATTAAATATGATAATTTATATACTGAGCTTAACATATACTTCAGCAGATAGTGTTTACCCAATAAGTTAATTGGTATCTCTGATATCTCAATAAATTAATTGATAGGACAATTGTCATTCATTAATTACCACAGAGGATTTTCTAGAATTTTGACTATTACCAGCATTATTTTGACCCTTTATTATATCATCATTGTTACCTTTATAATCTTGAGATGAATTTCACTTTCCTATTTTGATTCATAGATTATTAATGGTAAGCCTGTTAGAAGAAACAACTTTCTTCTCCTTATCTATTACTAACTTCTTTCCTTGAAGCACAAAGTTTAAAACCAACAACAAGAAATGTTTGTTAAGCCAGATAATTAAATAATAAATAAATTAATTAAATGTTGAATAAAATTGCAGACAATTGTCACCTTATTACCAGGTTTAGAGCTAGCTCTCTTTAGCCAACAAAATATTCTTCCACAAACTCCATTTTGGGGCACTATTTCAGGCACAGATCTAAAGTAGTCTAGAAGGCAGATAGAGTTGTCAGTTAAGAATGTGGCCTCTGGGTATTTACACAAAAATAGAAAAATACAGATTTGAAGGGGTGCAGGCATCCCAATATTTATAGCAGCATTATCAACAAAAGCCAAACTATGGAAGGAGCCCAAATGTCCATCAACTGATGAGTGATAAAGAAGATGTGGTGTATATACACAATGGAATATTACTCAGCCATCAAAAGAACAAAATCTTGTCATTTGCAACCATGTGGATGGAGCTAGAGAGTATTATGCTAAGTGAAATAAGTCAGAGAAAGATAAATACCATATGATTTCACTCATTTGTGGAATTTAAGAAAAAAAACAGACAAATATATGGGAATTGGAAAAAGAGAGAGAGGGAAACAAACCATAAAAGACTCTTTAATATAAAGTACAAATTGAGGGTTGCTGGACAGAGGTGGGAGGGGGATGGGCTAAATAGGTCATGAACGTTAAGGAGGGCACTTGTTATGATGAGCACTGGGTATTATCTGCAAATGATGAATCACTAAATTCTACTCCTAAAATGGATATTGTACTACATGTTAACTAACTAGAATTTAAATAAAAATTTGGAAAAAAGAAAAGGAATGTGACCTCTGGGTCAGGCTGGGTAGACTGAAATACCAACAGAACTCAGAAGCCATGTGACCTTGGTAAAAGCCCTTACCCATTCTAGTATTTATTTCTCTCATCAGATAAGGGAGATAACAATATACTCCACAGAGTTGTTGTGAAGGTTAAATGAAAGATTCATATCAGCTCATAAAGAACAAGCAAAGTAAACCTCAGAGAGAATTATGAATATTGGTAGCAGATACTGAATACCAAAATGTGTACATTAAACAAGTGACTTTGTTATGTAAGGTAAATGCATCAGGTAGTATGTCTGACAACATATAACAGAAAATCTAGTGACCTAGCCAATGCTTTTTTAATTCTATATAACGTGAAATCCACAGGTAGGTAATACAGGAGGCTCCAGAATGACATAAAAACTACAATCCTTTTTTCTTTTTCCTTCCCTCTTCTCTTCTCTACTCTACTCTACTCTACTCTACTCTACTCTTAAAATATTTCTACCTAGCCATCCTTAGCTCAAAGCTCCTATGCCCAAAGTACTTTAGGGCCCAATATGGCCGCTGAAGCAATAAGCCATAACTTCTAGAAAGTATGTAAGAAAAAAAGGGAAAATAGAAAATCTTGCAGTTGAGTTAGAACCTTTTAAAAAGCTTTCCCAGAAGCCCTACAGACTAGCATACTTTTTATATACACCTCTATAGCAATCTTTACGTGATAAAAAAGCATGGGTATTGCCACCCTCAATAAAAATCAAGTTTCACTGGTTTAAGAGGAAAATAGACATTGCAAAGTCAAGTAGCAGTTCTCTCCTATACAAGGTTTTCTCAGAAAAGGGGATTTAAAGTTTAGCTAAAGTTTAGCTTAAATAGGCAGTTGACTCAGATAAAACAAAAAACTCACATAAGGAAACCCATTTTAAAGTTTAGACTTGCAGACATAGCACATTACACTGCTCAAGTCTTAAATATTATTTTAGAAGTAGTTCCACTTCTACTATAAGCTTTGCCAATAATTTATGTAACCACTCATTATGTAGCATGATTCAAGGTCTCTAACTCACACAGGGAGTCAATTTTCATGCCACACAACTATAACAGTAGGACAACTGTTGCTTAAGTGGTAAAATCAGGTAGCCAATTACTATTTACATTACAGCAAAATGAAGCAAAAAGACCTAAGATATGCTACAAACTCTCCAGCAAGTTGGCATTTATATATTCAAAACTTTAAAACTGTCATCACTTTATGTTATCCTAATAATAAGGAAAAATATACGGAAAGGTTGGGAAACTACATTTCTCAACCTTTCTGTCTAAAATGACATGGCTCCTTTTTTGAGGCAAACATCAAGTTACTGCTATGATTACCATGGCAACTACATTAAAAATAAAAAGAAAATGTGGAATGCTTTCAAATGATAAATACATTTAACATGCTTATTGAAGACTCAAATATATCTGGAAGCTTAATACTGCAAGATATATGTTATGGGATAATCAGTTGTAAACACTAAATGTTCTCATCTTAAAAGAAATAGTTTCAGTACAGGACAAGTTTTGAAAAGTATTCTTATAATAGGAAAAAAAAAGAGTTCAAATATGCTAATAGTTGGATATCTTTTACTAGAAATGAACAGAAAGGATTATGTCCAAGATGTGAAAATAATCATATAAACTGCAAGTTGTGTAAACATACCCTAATAATCAGTAGGGCATACCCAAAACTAGACTACCTCTTTTCTACTTACATGTATTTGTTTCTAGGGGATAATTCTGAATGTATTTGCTCTAGACAAGTCTGACCTCACGGTTTCAATAACAAACACCACTTCTGATGCCTCCAATTCCAGTTTTCCCATCTTGCTTCCTGATACTATAAATTCCTCCAAATAGGGAGACCCTCATGTGAGCCAACACTGGATGTTCTTCGAAATAAGAGAATATTCTAAATGATCTTCCTGCTTCTGTTCTTCCCCTCTCAATTAGCTGCAAAGTAGCTTGAGTAATCCATATAACTTTAAATCATGCCATTCTTTCTCTCATGGTTTCCTGCTGCACTTAGAATACAATCCAAATTTCTTATTTTGATCTGCAAAATTCTATGTGATCTAGCACTCATCTAGCTTATGGACTTTAGTAACCCTTACTCTTGCCACCTTGATCTGGCAAACTCAGTTTTTTTCTTCCTTTGAGCACCTGAGTGAGTTCCACACATAGACCTTTGCACTGTGGTTCACTCTGACTTGAAAGTTTTCCTCTCTTTCAACTGCTTCTTTTATTATTATTTTTTAATGCTTATTTAATTTTGAGTGAGAGAGAGAGATAGACAAAGAGCGAGCTAGGGAGGGGCAGAGAGAAAGGGAGACACAATCCGAAGCAGGCCCCAGGCTCTGGTTGTTGGAACAGAGCCCGAAGCAGGGCTCAAACTCAGGAACTGCGAGATCATGACCTGAGTCAAAGTCTGACACATAACGGACTGAGCACCCATGCACACCTTCAACTGCTCCTTTTAATGTTTACTTTTCAGTTCAAATTCCTTACAAGACTTTTCTGTCCTGCCTATAAAAGAACAACTAAACTCTCATTTGGTCCACATTCCTTCTCTGGTTTACGTTCATAATAATCCTTATTACTATGTGTAATGATTCTATTTTTTAAATTTTTAATTAATTTGCTTAGTGATATTTGTCTATGCTTCTCTGAATGTAAGGTCTTTGAAAACAGAGACCATATCTGCCTTTTTACTACTGTTTTTCCAATGCTTAATCAGTATCTGGCATTCAATAAGAACTCTATGTATGTTAATTAGATAGCCTTTAATAAAAATTTTACAAAAATAAGTATAATTTAAAGAATCCTCCATGAATAAAAAATGTGATTAATACTAATTATAAAGTCATCCAAAAATTCATATCCATTTCAGAAATGTGTATTACCTAAAATATGCATTAGAATGTATATATCTTTAGGAGGTAGAAATCATATCATTGCTTTTCTTTAACAAATTATTAATAGCAAGTTATGAGTCACCAAACTAAGAGAGAACAATATCGAGACAATGGAACATATTTTTAAAGTCATTTTTAAAGAATAATGTTGAAAAAGAGGAGAAGGAATTTAAAATTTCTTATATGTCTGCTCTAGTGAGCCCTCAAAAAAATTAGAGCACTGTGTGTCGGAAGAAGAGTGCTTTAATGAAACATAAATTGATGACAGAGAAGAAAAGAGAAACAGTAAAAAAAAAAAAAAGACTCTTTATAATTTCCTGAAGGCATCATTACTTTCCAATAAATGATTATTTTACTTTAGCCTATCTTCTCTCAATGAAACCCAAAAGTCAATACCAAAACAACAATAACAAAATATTCTAGCAATTTCAGTAGAATTAGTTTTAGAAAGTGCAAACATTTACTGAAAGCACACTAGACTGCAAAAATAGGGTCTATTAATGACATGAACTCATAAACCCTTCTTCTCCCTCAGGATCAGATTTCTATGCACCATTTTCTTTTTTTTAGCCTATTTTTCCTTTTCCCTTATTCGTCATATTTTTCTTTATTTTCCATAACCATTCTTAAATCAAAGCCTGGGTCAGATTCTAAGCTTTCCTTGACTTATCTGACAATTAATTTCCTTATGTATAGAAGGGAAATAATGATATCTATTCATATATTTTTCATATATGTCTTAAATTAGGGTTTCTTAAACTTTTTGGTCTTAGGATTCTTTACACAGTAATTTAAATTACGTAATTTAAAAATTACTAAGCCCTCCCCACTCAGAGATTTTGTTTATGTGGATGTATCTACTAATATTTGCCATATTAGAAATTTGAACTGACAGTATTTAAAAAATATATATGTATTAATTTACTTAAAACAACAATAATACACATGCTACACATCTATTCATATATTTTTCATATATGTCTTAAGTTAGGGTTTCTTAAACTTTTTGGTGTTAGGATTCTTTACACAGTAATTTAAATTACACAATAATTTAAAATTACTAAGTCCCCCCCCCACTTCCCGCCCAGAGATTTTGTTTATGTGGATGTATCTACTAATATTTGCCATATTAGAAATTTGAACTGAGAGTATTTAAAAATTATATATGTATTAATTTACTTAAAACAACAATAATACACATGCTACATTTTAATATAAAATATTTATGAAAAATAACTATATTTTCCAAAGCGAACAAAAAAATGAGAAGATTGGCATTGAATTACATTTTTGCAAGTTTCCTTAAGGTCTAGCTTGCCACAAGAGAGCTGAATTCCTGTATTGCTTCTGCATTTAACATGTTGCAACAGTTTTTAAATTCTTACCTTATAGTATTTTAAGTCATTTCAGATAATCTTAGATAATCTTAGATATATTTCTTTGATACTACACCAAAACTCATTAAGTGATAGTTTCTTAAAGAAGAGAAATAATAAATTGGACTTCATCAAAATTGAAAATTCTCTCCCTCAAAATACACCATTAAGAAGATAAAAAGCCAACAAGACACAGAGTAAGAGAAAATATTTGAAAATTACACATCTGATGAAGACTTAGAATACATTAAGAGCTCTCAAAACTCATAAGAAAGTGAACTGCTGAATAAAAAATAGACAAATGATTTAGGCAGCTACTTCCCAAAGAAGATATAAAGATGGCAAACTTGCAGGAATATAGAAAATACAAACTAAATCACAATGAAGCAGATCATTCATTGTCAGGGGATAGGTAGTGAAAGAAGCGGCCTGAAAAGGCAGAAAGGAGAGATTGCTCTGGAGCATGGGAAACGTCTGGGGCCGATAGATTTGCTCATTATCCTGATTGTAGTGATGGTTTCACAGATAAAACATACCAAACTGCATGCCCTAAATAGGTGCAGTTGATGGTATGCCAACTAAATCTCAGTGGGCATATTAAAAAGAGACATATTCAAGTGTCCAAATTTAATAAAATTCAATAATGTTCATTTTCATTAAAGACGTTCTTTGGTGAAACTTGATTTTTTTTTTTTTTTTGATCCAGTACATGGCAGTGAAGAACAGTGACTACTAACAATGTTTTGGTGTCACTGCCTTGATTTGTGCTATGGCACCAGCAGTTTTACATACCACTGCTTTGGCAACATCAGAGTAAGTGTTAACAGAGTTTCGCTAGAATAAATCAGGAGATTTTTAAAAACATACCTAACATTTGATTATGTCAGAAATTTACCGTTACTGTGCGCACACACACACACACCATCAGCAATAACAAGGAACAGAACTGAATAATTAGGAAGGAAGGAGGAAAAAGAGCAAGCCTAGTCACACTTGTAAATCCACCCACTGATCAGATACTAACTTACTTTTTGCAGTTAAACCTGTAATTTAACAAGTTACTGTATTACTGAAGAGCAGCTGTGCCATCATTTGCTTTATGATTTTTCATTTGGGAAGCATTAAGTTATAGCAACTATACAATGCATTAGTGGTGTCACAGCCATGATGTATTCTCTCCAGTCAATGAAATATGACAACTTACTCTGTAAGATACTTCTCTGACTTCTTCATTTCCAATTTGAAAAGATATACAATTGTTGACAATTAAGAAATTACCATACCTATATTTATAATTTCTATTTTTTTAATTCTGAATGATTAGAATCAACATGGAATGGAAATTTAAGTGGTACCATATACTATTCATCTATTTTGTTGCATGAGATACAAGTTGGTAAATTAAAAAATACATATGAAGCCCAAAAAAGCTATACTTCTCATAATTTTGTTTTCCATTGGCAATTTTGTACCAGTTCTCCCTTCCATGAGGCAGAGAATTCTTTAAAATGTCAGTTTCACTTTTTTTCCAGTATTTTTAGATGTAGGTAGTACAACTTTATATTAAAAAGATGAGTTTTCTCATCTTAAGTTAGTGATCCATCCTTAAATATAAGAAAAGTGTTTTATAAATAAATTCTATTTTATTAAATTATTACCAAATTATAAAGAAATGAGTTTTACATAAAGGTTTTGAATTTTTTTAAAGAAAAGTATTAAATTTTTTGTGAAACAGGGAACGTTTTGGAATTTCAAAATAATCTATTGGATGATAATGATGTTGCAGGAATTACAGCAGATATAACCAGACATATGATTGATAGTACAAAACATTCAGAGACTATTAATTATTCTTTGAACAAAACACAAAATTTATAACAATTAGTATGGTCACAAATTAGGAAGGAATCTGACTTCTTAAAAGAATGACTGTCAAAATTATGAAATTATAGGCAATTACGAACATAATTAGTAACAATAATTGATAATGGCTAGGATTTGAGTTTTAAAAGCATCTTTTCAGCAATTATATACATTCAGCCAATGTGTACAAATATTTCAGTTATAGAAAATTTCATTTTAAAGATCTATCAGATGTGGTGCTTTGAATCCTGAGCTGGGATAGTTGAAGGGCAGGTAAAATAAAGATTGCTGATTATTGACTATTGACTGGAATGTCTGTAAATGGCCTACTTAGCATGGCATATCAGGGTTCCAAGAGGAAGTAATTCTAGAGAAAGTGCTCCAGCAAATACTGTGAAAGCTGCAGAGTAAAGCTGTATTCAGCTGCCATACTGTTTTTTTGGAACACTCCAATAAACAATACTAGCTGATTCTGTTTCAGCCATCCCAGCAGGAGCCAGATGTGCCAGGGGAAAAAAAAAGCCATCCTAGAATTGAATAATTGAGTCCCAAGTATTTCAACCCCATCTATACAAGCTACCCTTAGCCCACCCTTAGCTGAGGCCCCAGACCATGTGTAAATAACCAAAAACTGTCCCTACTTTCCCTTTCTGAATCTGACACTCAGAATACTTAAGAATAATAAAATGCTATAGATCATTTGATTTTGGGGTGGCTTGTTACACAGAAACACCAGAAAATAGCCAAATTGAGTGATACCAACCAAAGTAATGTTATATTCTCCATCACAGAAGAATATATACAACTTAGAATTGCATGCACTCCCCATTATTTGCAAATCAAATATTTGCCTATTTAAAATACAATCACCATGTGTTGCCCCTTAACGCTGTATAAAAACATTTGTTTAAAATATTAAAATTAGGGGTGCTTGGGTGGCTCAGTTGGTTAAGCAGCCAACTTTGGCTCAGGTTATAATCTCACGGTTCATGAACTGGAGCCCTGCATCAGGCTCTCTGATGTCAGTAGAAAGCCTGCTTCAGATCCTCTGTTCCTCTCTCTCTCTCTTCCCCTCCCCACCACCCCCCCCACTCATTTTCTCTCCCTCCCTCCCTCTCTCCCCCTCCCTCTCAAAATAAACAACTAACTAAACTTAAAAAATAAAAAAATAAATAAAATAAAATATTAAAATAATCCTCCAGCCAACAATTTTTCAAAAGTGATCAGTTTATATAGTCACATAAAATTATTCTATTTCACAGTTTATTTTCCCTTTGTATTGATCTTCAAAAACTCTCAGATGATAGTTTTTTGATTTAAAGTAAACTTAAGTATTTATTTTCTTTACAAAATCTAT
Source organism: Prionailurus viverrinus (assembly GCF_022837055.1). Lineage (NCBI taxonomy): Eukaryota > Metazoa > Chordata > Mammalia > Carnivora > Felidae > Prionailurus > Prionailurus viverrinus. The sequence continues at coordinate 44,643,277 of NC_062577.1, forward strand.
TTTCTTCTTTCTACACAATATCAATTTGAGAGAAAATTTCTGTTATATTTTGATGTAACTTTGCATTTTCTTAAGAAAAATATTTTAGGGGCACCTGGGTGGCGCAGTCGGTTAAGTGTCCGACTTCAGCCAGGTCACGATCTCACGGCCGGTGAGTTTGAGCCCCGCGTCGGGCTCTGGGCTGATGGCTCAGAGCCTGGAGCCTGTTTCCGATTCTGTGTCTCCCTCTCTCTCTGCCCCTCCCCCGTTCATGCTCTGTCTCTCTCTGTCCCAAAAATAAATAAACGTTGAAAAAAAAAAAAGAAAAATATTTTAATAAACTACTTGGCTAAATTATAACATTATTAAAATGCATAAATATACCTGATTTAATAAAACAGTTATTTTATACACATACTTTGTAAGTTCAATTAAAATTAGGGTCATTTCTCTATTGAGTAATCAAATATTTTCATAATTTCAAAAACTGAAAACAAGGGAATAGGATCTATGTGATAATTGTTTGATAATAGTTTATAAATAATATCATTCTGTTCAAATTTAAAGTATATCTTTTTAAAGTTATTTTAATGTTTATTTATTTTTGAAAGAGACAGAGACAGAGTGTGGGAGGGAGAGGGGCAGAGAGAGAGGGAGACACCGAATCCAAAGCAGACTCCAGGCTCTGAGCTGTCAGCACAGAGCCCCATGCAGGGCTCAAACCCATGAATGCGAGATCCTGACCTGAGCTGAAGTCAGACACTTAAGCAACTGAGCCACTCAGGTGCCCCTAATTTAAAATATATTTCAAAAGGGAATATTAAAAGTACCATAGTTCTTTTGGACAGTTTCAATTTAACGATCATTGTTTATGAAGAAGAAAAATACTTTTCAAAGTCTATCCTTGCAAACATAAATCTATAAAAGTTTCCAAAATCAATTGCTATCTAGGGTGAAATGAAAATCCAAACTAATTTTCCTTCTCATTCTTCTAAATTTTGACAGCCTTGGACATGTGGTTGCTTCCGTCTACAGCTGATATTGGCAAATTAGAACGAAAAGATCTGGATTTGGCAATTCAATGTAGCCTTTCTTTAAAAAGTAAAAATCCATATACATAAAAAAAAAGGCTCACAAGTCCCCCTAAGGCTTTTTTGAAGCAATAATATTCTGGGAAGTGAATATATGTTCAAAGCACATACTAGAGAAATATTATAAAGTACTTAAATAATGTTAAAGATCTCAACAATGCTTTACTAACTAAAACCAAAAGCTAAGTTCTGGCACTCTTAAAAAAATACTCCTAAGAATATAAAAGTTGAAATCTGCATCTTAAAAATTACTTAGAAACTAAATATTTAAATATCGGGTACTTATTTTTATTTAAATTCCCATTAAAGAAACATGCCCAGTGAATAAATAAAGGAAGATGGTTCCCTAGAGCTGTGTTGATATCATTTTTCTGCATATAAATTACTTCCTGGTGAGAGACTCTAGCTCCACATCAAAGAGCATGGAGGCCAGTAACTCAGAACTGTGGAGGTCAGCAACTAGGTCACTCTTCCAGATGGCAGTCAAATTGCTCTAGTTCTAACTTGGAGTTATTCTACTTTTACTCTGAGTTATATGCTTTCTTTATTAAAAGATCAAGTAAAAAAAAGTAATAATTATCTGTTAAAAAGATAAAAACAAAATGGCAGAAAGCCTAAGCTGAAGTCTAAACACATAAACGAATTGTGTGTTTTTAATATACTGCATCATTTTTCTGACTCTTATTTCCTCAGTCTCAACTATTCACTCTTATCCATCCATCCCTGTAATATTTTGCAAAATTATTTCCTTATTTTACATGTTTTAAAGTTTTTCTTTTCAGTAGAGTTTCTCCTATAGTCAGGAATACTGTGTAATGAACTGAGAAAAATTATGTCACCCTCAGCAGGCTCATGACCCACTAGAAGAACATTTGGTCAAATTTAAGTCCATAGCCAGAATACGGTAAAGGCCACAGGAATACCCCTAAAGAAAGGGAAACAGAGAAGAAATATATAATTGCAAGGCAAACTAGAATAGAATATGTATAAAGTGAAAATAAGATAAAATTGGAGCACAACTGTAGAAACAAGCAAGTAAATACCTATTGCTTTATTATCTTTTTAAATGTTCATTTATTTATTTAGAGAACAGAGAGCAGGCAAGCAAGAGAGAACTGGAGAGAGAGGGAGAGAGAAAGAATCCCAAGCAAGTTCCACATTCAGTGTGGAGCCCAATGCGGGGCTTGATCCCACAACTTTGGGATCATGACCTCAGCTGAAATTAAGAGTCAAACTCAACCCACTAGCCACCCACGCACCCACTCCTGCTGCTTCATTATTTACTCCTATTATTGTATCTTATCACAGTGGATACTTTATTGAAGCATAATTTATACTCAACAAAACGCTTCAATTTTATTTGTAAATGTCTGGGTTCTGAAAAATACACCTGCAATACCCAATTAAAATAAAGATTTCCATCATGCCAGAAAGCTCCCCCAACTAACTTTCATCATGTTGTATTTCAATTTCAAAGTCTCTTTTCCTAATGTAGACAAAAAGCTCTTTGAATGAATGAAATGTACCTTGTTGATGACTGTTCCCAAGAACAAAGCATAGTATGTACATCAAAGTAAATGATAAATGCCTATCTGCAGGATTAATGACTAGTACAAGCAAGACTAAACAAAAAATAGATGATGTGGAAGGTGACAGAATGGTGGCTTTTATAGAAAAAATATAAATTGAGATTCAACATATTATATATAAACATATGCCTTTTGCATACCACAAAAGCCATCATTAATTTTTGGTAATGTGTGGTTATAATTGAACTTTCCTTGTAATAGCCTCTCTAGAATATTTATTTATATCCTGGAATCAATGTTTTAATTAGGGTTTTATATCAATCAAGTATAGTGCTAGTTGCAAGTGACAGAGAAAAAATATTCCTAAGTATGTATAAAAGGAGGATAATCATTAAATATATGTAGACAAAAAAAAAAAAAGAGTAACAGAATTTACCAGAACTAATGACTCAAAAGTCAATAGGATTTTCTTTTCTTTCTTTTTTTAATCTTCTTTTTATTTTCTCCTTTTTTATGTTGTCATCTTCACTCAGGGTCAAAGAGGATGGCTATTTAAGTTTCAGGGATTATGTTCTAATGTCTATACTATTAAAAAAAATGATTTTTTTACCCTGAGTCAGTTAAAAAATACATTCAAATCATGAACTAGTATAACAGATTTAAGGAAAAAATCATAATTATACCATGGGGTTTTTACTAAGAAAGCAGGGCAGAAAGACAAGATTCTTTCAAGCTTACTTCTTCAAAACCATACTCTCCTAAATTAAATTAGGGTTAGTATAACATTAAATTGTTCAGAAATCTTCCTTTCTAATTACAATATAACTTACTTGAGGAAAGAGTTCATCCACAGTCATCATTATAACTTAAAGATGACATTGCCTCTTCTTTAGAGAAGAAAGCGCTTTCTCCCCGAGGGGAACAGAAAAAGGATATCAGGACAGGATGGAAGGTGAATGTTCTATAAAGAGAACCTCTGGAAATTCAAGTGGAACCAAGAAATATAAATAATACAGTAATAAGGCAGAAAAAAAATTCATACCAGACTCTCTGAGATTTAGGAAAAATAATTTTGTTTTATTTTATTTTTTTTAATGTTTATTTATTTTTGAGACAGAGAGAGACACAGCATGAACGGGGGAGGGGCAGAGAGAGAGGGAGACACAGAACTGGAAGCAGGCTCCAGGCTCTGAGCCATCAGCCCAGAGCCCGACGCGGGGCTCGAACTCACAGACCGCGAGATGGAGACCTGAGTCGAAGTCAGACGTTTAACCGACTGAGCCACCCAGGTGCCCCAGATGATCACGTAGGTAACCAGATGATCCAATGTACACTGAAAAATGCACACAGCAAACCCAGGCATGGTACCCAAAATTGTAAGTAACTGTGGCATTTGGGGCTTGGGGGAGTCACAGGGTTAGGGTTTTAACCCATAGTTTTAAAATTACAGGACCTATCAACAAACTGAAAGGTGTCAGAGTAATGACACCTAATGAACCTTTCTGTATGTATTACATATATATGCATATACATATGCATATATGTCCTCTGTAGTCACCTCCACATTGATTCTGGGTTTGGCCATGGGGCTTGTCTAATAGGACAAGAGCAAAAGTAACAAAAGCAGACACACACACACACACACACACACACACACACACACACACATCTCTCACTGGGGCTTCTTGTATTATTTCTAATGTGTGAGGTCCAGGTAATAAGCTGTAGACATGCAGCCCAGATGACAATCAACAGTAACCACCTAATGTTCTATGAGTCCATCCAGCCCCAACTGAATGACCAGTCACACGAGTACCTCCAGTAGAAAACAGTAGTAGAAACATCCAGTTGAATCCAGCCCAAACTGCAGAGCCACAGAATTATGAGAAAAAATATTGTTGGTGTGTTAAGCCTCTGGTTTTTGAGAGGTGTGTGTGTGTGTGTGTGTGTGTGTGTACAATTATAGACTGAATAGAAATAGTGCCTTGAAATGGAGCACTGTCATAACAAAAACCTAAAATACTGCTTTGTCTTTGTGACCATCAGCAGCAGGAGAGGCTGGTACTAGAGGAGGAACAGCAGGGAGAGGCCTAATGTCAAGCCTGGAGGAACAGCAAACAAACTGCTACTTTGTCTGTAAAAGTGGTGAGGAAACTGCTGTGGAGGATGGGATACTGGGGACCCAAGTGTGTAGAGACAGAACAACTGGCCAACATGAAAGTTCCCGGAAAGACAGTAACTGGACCTCAGGAGCTAGAGGATCTGGCTAAGGTCATGTTCTAGCCACATTTGCAAAATAGCTGCTGGTTTCTTTTAGCTGGGTAGGATAAGGTATGAGAACAAAGAGAAGAGATAAAAATGAATCATTCATGTTGCAAGGTCAATTTGGAGGGAAAAAATGGAGGCGTCACGACCAGCTGGTTTGGAAAATAAAGCTTTTCCATCTCAAGTCTCTGGGTCTGGCAAAGATTCTGAAGCAATAAGTGGCCTCAAGGTAAAGATCAAAGCAAAGATATAGTAGCAAAGGCTTTTCTAAAGATCTCAGAGAGATTTAAGCTGTGCCTAATAGATCTTATCAGCTTGACAAAAATGGAATTCAAAAAATCATATGAATATTGTTACATAGTTGCCTGACACCCCTAAGGTAGAGAGAAGTTTGTCATGAAATTAATGTGACTTTTGGGGCAGGGAGTAAGCCTTCCAAAATGTCATAGGAAATTCACAAAGTTATTTAAATAAGGGTACTATTAAAAACCCTGCCAGCTTGGACTGAGAAGCAGGGGCTGAGGAAATTCGAAATTAAATGAGGTCTCTTGGCCCCATTTCTGAAACAGACACCGCAGGAGGGTTGCTTTGCTGCAAACATGAACCATTTCTTTTGAAAAAGGATGGACAGTCTAAAGGGTAGAGCCAAGAACTACAGAGAAAGCCAGGCTAAGAAAGTGCTCCTAGGGAGCAAAACTGGGGCCTAAATCAGAGACCATTCCCTGCTGTTAGGATAAGAAAACCGGAGACATGTGCCTGACTTTCACAATTTCTCTGAACAAGCTCTTCCTCTCTATTGTTTTAAATGGGAGCACACATTTGTTTTCTATTGCTGCATTATAAATTACCACAAACCATCGCCTTAACAGAACGTAAATTTATTATCTCACAATGTCTATGGGTTAGGAGTCTGGGTACCAACAACTTGCCACGTTCCCTGTTCAGAGTCTCACCAGGCTCAATTCCAGGTGTTGAGCAGACCGCAGACCCATCATCTCTTCCGAGACTCAGGTAACTCTTCCAAGATTACTGTTGGCAGAATTCAGTTTCTGGTTGCAGGACGAAGGACCTCAACTACTAGAGAACACCTATCATTCCCTGCCACACGGTTTTCTCTACGAACTGGTAGTGTGTTTCCTTCTAAATCAAAAGAAGCATGTCTCTGATGCTTCACCTTCTTTTAAAAGACTCACCTGTTCAGATCAGGCCCACTCAGGGTAATCACCCCTTTGATTAACTGAAAGTGAAGTGATCAGTAATCTAATCATATGAAAGACCATCATATTCTCTGGTCCCATCCCCACAGAAAGAGAAACAACTATTCAGGGCATGTACACTAGGAGGAGGAATCTGGGGGGCATCTTAGAATTCTGCCTACCATGGAGTGTAACCATTTGGAAACAGTATGCAGGCTGGGTAACTTGTCTTTTTGCTTCAGAGAACTTTGAAAGAAGAGGACGTACATTGTGTACATCCAGACTTGATATGCTCACAAAATAATGGATTACGATCCTGAATCCATGATTAGATAAGACTTGGGGGACCTTATAAGTGAGTATACATTAAATGGGAAGGGTTATGAGTCATTTGGGTCCAGTGACACAATGTGATGGAATGTTAAAGTAATACCCATACCCATGCATCACTGTTCTCTATATCCATGTACTTATGAGGTTTCCTTTCCATTTACATTGAATTAGTCTTGCTTTCCCCGACATATCAGCAAATATCATGCAGACACTTTAAAAGTGTTTGTGCTTCCCGCTAAAAAATCAAAGAACTATAAACCCATGTTGAACTCTTAATAGTAGGTTCATTTTCCATAGTGATGTGGATTAGTGAGTCTGAATCAAGTACTTCATTTGTATTTGAAGATTAAGCAAATGATAAAAAATGTAGGAAATGGGAGATTTGTTTCTTTCTGTTGGAAAAGGAAATTACAAATATTTTTAAAGAGATGCTAGAAGAACCTTGTACTAATTAGATTGGAATTGGAGGATTCTAATGTCTGTCTATGGTTTTTAATACCCACATACAGGTAGGTAAGTGGGTGGGTTGATAGATAAGAGAGATATAAACACATGTTTGCTGAGGATACTTAGAAGCAATGACAGCCTGGGAGAAATGAAAATCTCAATACCCAGATGTTTTCTAAATACCATACCCTAGTTATAGGAAGCAAAGCTTCTTAGAGAAATTGAAGATCCCAGAGGTGGAGCAGAGAAAGTATAAGATTATCATGGAATATCTTAGTATGAAAGGAATAAAAAACTACCAAAGATTGATGCAGATAGATCTAAAGATTACAGAAGACTGCTTGAATTTCTCATTGTAAAAAAATGGCAAATAGCTATCCTACTTATATCCTATGCTAAAAAACATGAACTCCCATGATAGAAAAATACCACATGTAAAATACTAATTGGGCAAAGAAAAAGTCTCAACAATATGATTGATCCTCAACATTTCAAAAGGCAAACTCTGATAATGTGGACTATTACACATGTTTGTTTTCAGCACCTTTTCTAAAATGTATTTTTGGTCATAAGAATAATACATTAAAGAAAGTTTGTTATCTCTTTCAAATAAAATGTGAATGTGAATATATTACCTGTTTTTCTCAGAAATTATTTCAATATTTGATCTCCATGATAATAACAGTGCTGTTCAAAGCATCTCACATACAATAATTAAACCTCAACACTTACCCTATTTATTAATATTATTATTTCCTCAACTGTAAAGATGAGGAAAGTGAAACACAGTAACTTTCTCAAAACCATGCAGTTAGTTAATGGTACAGCTGGGATATAAGCCAAGGCAATCTCACTCCTGATGTTAGATTCTTACCCATCACACTGTTCAGACTTTAATTGTGATAATAATGGAATAATATCTTCCCCAAATACCCATTGCCAGATACCTTTCCCCTAGATAAGGAAATACTTACACCTTTTAAAAATGAAGTGTACCAGAATCCTCATTTATTTATCATGACCCGATTTGCTTCTCTGGCTATTATGCATTTGGGGAATCCATTAAAGCTACTCTCTCATCTCAGTCAGTAAATAACTAAGTCAGTAAATAAATAAATACCTCCTAATAAGGTAACTTCTGTTGTTCATCCATTACATAAACTATTATTAACTGAACTTTTTCATGTCCCAAATCTGATTCTGTCAAGGGATGTTTTCATTAAGTGAAATCATCGCCTTGGTAACAATATTTATAAACCCCATACTTCAAAACAAGCTAAATCATATTTTTTAATTGTGTGTTTAATTCCATCAAATGTTGAAACTTCTAAAGACATTTAGAATGCAGAATGCAGTTTAAATTTCTCTCAAACAAAAACAGCTTTAAAATAATCCACTTAAACTAAATATTCTGAATACATACTGCTTGATGTTGATGTTCGCATCACAGAAACAGCCACAAGGTATATAGTCATGTATATAATACATGTACATCAACACATATATAAACAGTATATACACAGAGGTAGTATATAACTGTCAGTGTGAGTTAAAATAACAAGTGAACATCAGCCAGCATTGTATATTTAATTTGGAAGCTTTTTAGATATGCACTTAAAGTGATTGAAAGGATTCACAAGATTCTTACATGCTCTCAAATACATTTTTCTAGCAAATAATTATCCTCTGAAAATGTTATCATAGGGTTCAAGCTCATGTATTATTTAAAAAGCAATCTTGTAACTCATTCAACTGTTCATAGGTAAAAATCTATTAGATAACAGTAGCAGAGGCACAGAATTCTTCCCCGCACCCCCAGGAAAACCAGATAACCAACATGGTCTTTAGAAGACCATGCTTACTCTAATAATAATAAAAACTGTCTATGAAAAATAAATAAATGACAGTTATCACTATCCCTAATGTTATAATAATATTTAAATTTATTTTTGATAGATCAAAACAAAATGTTTATCACTAAATACATTTTTGTTATTGAATTATAAAAGAATAATCTAAAAACTCCAAATAGCACCCACACATATCTCATTAATAAATCATATTCCTTTTCAATTTAAGTTTACTTCTGCTGAGGATAGTTTTCCATTTTCATTGTCTGAAATTTTTGAAACTATAGGGACATAACAAAATTAAAATAAAAAATAAGACTACCTATAGATTAAAAGTGAACAGCACTCATTTTTTTAATCATAGTTGACACCTAATGTTACGTTAGTTTCAGGTGTTCAGCACGATGATTCCACAAGTCTATAGGTTATGCTATGCTCAGATCGTAGCTACCATCTGTCTCCATACACTATTGCAATACCGTTGACTATATTCCTGATGAACAGTAATCATTGTAATAATTGTGTATATATATATATATATATGTGTGTGTGTGTGTGTGTGTGTGTGTGTGTGTGTGTGTGTGTTCAGAGAGTTTGTGTGTGCATGCACGTCTTCAGACCAAGATCTATAGAATTTATTCTCTTGTTTTTGAGATTTAAGAATATATCACTGGCGGGGTGCCTGGGTGGCTCAGTGGGTTAAGCGTCTGACTTGAGCTCAGGTCATGAGCTCACAGTTCATGAGTTTGAGCCCCATGTCTGGCTCTGTGCTGACAGCTTGGAGCCTGCTTCAGATTCTGGGTCTCCCTCTCTCTCTGCCCCTCCCCTGCTAATGCTCTGTCTCTCTGTCTCTCTCAAAAATAAACAAACATTAAAAAACAAAAGAATATATCACATAGTGAGAATGAGTCTCTTTTGAGAGATACTCAACTAGAAAATCTACATAAAATACAAAAGAAAATATAACAAAAACAGTGTTTGAAGACACAGGTAAATTGATGAGGCAATTCGACTTTAGCAGAAAAAAAATCCCAGACATGAGAAATCTCTCAAAAAGGAGGCCATCATACTGCATCAATATTGTCTTACAGGATATTTGCTGATTCCAGGCAAATCGGAAGTTGTAGGTGTGGCTGGGCACAGCACTGACAGTTTTACATTAGTTGAACAGAAAAAAAAAAAATAGAGACTTAAAGGCTGAGGACTCTAGTGAAACAAAAATGGAGAACTGAGGTCAAAAATGTACCAGATGTTCTACCAAAATTATTATGGAATTTTCAAGCAGTATAGAGTGGAGACTAAAATGCAAGGCAGAGATTTTCTGTAAATTATCATAGTTTTCTGAAGCCCTGAGGTGTTGAGAAGACAAGTTTTATTCTTATCTTGCCATGCTGGTGGGTCCCTGATAAATACAACAACTTATGAAACTGCTGGGCGGGTGAGACCACAATGTAAAATGCAAGCAGGAGTAAATAGAAAGTGTCTAAAACTGGAAATTGGGTTAAACTCAGCTCAATCCCTGCATTACCCATTTTGCAAAGAAAAGAGTGATCTCTCTCTAGAGGCATTTACATCATCTAGAATTAAAAAATTTTTTTTTGTCACAACGTCTGGCTTTTAATAAAAATTTTGCCAAGCAAACTAAGCACGACACAAATGAGGGTAACAAAAAATGTCAACATAAGTTTACCTACAGATGATACATATATTAAAATTATCAAAGACTTTTAAGGTTCTATGCTTAATAAGTTCTAGTTAACAAAAAATAAGATTGACAAAATAGATAAAAATTTAGAGCACTTCTCCAAAGAATTGGCATCCATAAAAGAGTCAAAGATAATTTCTGGAAGTGAAAAATACAATAACAAAAGTTAAGAATGCAGTAGATGGGTTTTAAATTTTCATCCTAAAGTGCTGACTGTCAATCAAAAGGGTCATATTCCACTAAAATATTTTTCAAAGTCAAAGTAAAATAATATTTTTGAGCACACAAAAACCATGTGAGCATTTGCATTAAAGAACTATTATAATAGCTTGTAATATAAAATATAAAAATAAATAAAAGCAAGATGTGTAATAATCCTACATTGAACACTATAAAACTTAACTGAGAGAAATTAAAGATGACATAATAAATGAAGGGATACCCCATGAGATAAATTAGAGTCAGTATTGTAAAGATGTCACTTCACCTCAAATTCTATGTATAGATTCATCAAAATTACAATTGAAAGTACAGTATTTTTAAGTTGAAATGATATTTTTTAAATGTATATGCCAACATGAATAACCTACAACAGCTAGAAAGAACAAACTGGAAGAAGAACCAAACTGGAGAACTTACACTATCGGGTATCATAACATTATAAAGTTACACTGGTTAGAATACAGTGATACCGGCAGATAAATAGAACACAGGAAAAAAATAGATAATCTGGAGACAGACTTTTTTTTAAAGATTTTTTTAAGTTTATCTATTTATTTTGAGAGAGAGAGAGAGAGAGACTGAGGAGAGGAGGGGCAGAGAGTGAGGGAAAGAGAATCCCAAGCAGGCTCCACACTGTCAGGGTGGAGCCTTACATGGGGCGTGAATTCTCTGTGAGATCATGACCTAAACCAAAATCAAGATTCAGACACTTAACTGGCTGAACCACCCAGATGCCCATGGAGACAGATTTTTATCTGAATTATAAAAAGGAGCCACTTAATTGCTACAGGGAAAAAAATAGTCTTTTTAATAAATGATGCAATGTCAATTGGAGATTGATATATATATATATGTACATATATATATATACATGTACATATATATATATATCAACTGATTATATATCACATAATATTAACTTTAGATGGATTGTAAATCTAAATGTGAAAGTTAAGACAACGAAGTTTATAAAAGAACACAGAGGAGGATATATTTATGACCTTAGGAGTAAATAAAGATTTTAAATTAGGAAACACAAATTACTCAATATAAAGGGTAAAAAAGGAATTGATAAACTGGGCTATAATAACATAGTTAAATAGTAACATATAATATATATTCCTTACATATTAATAACAAAAAGACAAACACAATGGAAAAATAGGTGAATGACTTGAATACTCATTTCAAAAAAGAGGATATTTGAAAAACAGATAAACATATGGAAAATTGTTCAACTTATTGGTAATCAAGGAAATAGAAATGAAACCACAGCAAAATATTGCTCAAACCGACCAAAGTTGCTAAAAAAGCAAAATATGGAGCAAGTATAACCCTTATTTACTGATGGTAAAATTTTAACCTGATACACATCTTTGGAAAATTATTTGGCTATAACTACTGAAACTAAGTAGACAACACATTCCTACACATACACATAACAGAAATACAAAAACTTGTCCAATGAAACACTGACGTTTTATTATCATAAAGACTGAAATATAATCAACATCTGGATGGTTACTAAAATAAAATGGATGCTTATAACATGATACACAAGAGTACCACAGAGCGAGCAATGAGAATGAATGAACCATTGCCATGTAACAGGAATGGATCTCACAAACATAACACTGAGGGGGTAAAAAGTTAAGATATGTAAACGTGTCCTGCATTATCTAATTTATTTTAAAAATGCAACACTATCTATGGTGGGTGAGGTAGGGATGTCAGTGTTACTTTGGGGTGAAAGAGTGACGGGGATGCAAGACCAGTTTCTTGGATTCTGCCAATCAATGCATTTTAGATCACATACACCTCCATCTACATTTTAAAATCACATTTTTAATATACAAAACGTTTTTTAAATGAGGCAAATAGAAACATCATGAATCTATAGACAGATAAACAGAATTTGGTTACAATTGAGTCTTGGTTGTATGAGCACGTTCACTATGTGGAAAATCATACAACTTATGCATTATGACATACACATTTTCCTATAAGTAAGTTTTACTAGAATGAATTTCTTTTTTTTTTTTAAATTTTTTTTTTTTTCAACGTTTATTTTTATTTTTGGGACAGAGAGAGACAGAGCATGAACGGGGGAGGGGCAGAGCGAGAGGGAGACACAGAATCGGAAACAGGCTCCAGGCTCTGAGCCATCAGCCCAGAGCCCGAAGCGGGGCTCGAACTCCCGGACCGCGAGATCGTGACCTGGCTGAAGTCGGACGCTCAACCGACTGCGCCACCCAGGCGCCCCTAGAATGAATTTCTAAAATAATGTCTTATGCTTATCTTGAAAGGAAGAAGTACTAAATAAAAACTGCTAGAGTTATTTTGTTGACAGGAAAAAAATTATATTTTCCTCTTCACATCACAATTTTCTTCAGGATGTACTCTAGATACATTAAAGGAATAAATATAAAATAAAATTATTTAATTAATTAATTTTTTTTGAGAGAGAGAAAAAGAGCGAGCATGAGCGGGGCAAGAGACAGAGAAGAAGAGAGACAGAGAATCCCAAGCAGGCTCCATGCTGTCAGGACAGTCCAGCATAGGGCTCGATCTCACAAACCATGAGTTCATGACTTGAGCTGAAATCAAGAGTTGGACACTTCACCAAGTGAGCCCATAAAATATTTTTTTTAAATGTATGACAGTATTTATAGACCCTTAATATAATATTTCTGTGTGTAAATTTGAAAATGAAATTATCTATGGAAAATAGTAAATATACATAAAATTATAAATACTAAAAAGATGTATAATCTGAGGAAAGCAATAGAAGTACAATAAAATATTTGGATTTCAATATATTGATATTCACAGAAAAAAATCAATAAAAACCTCTGTGAAGTAAAATACTTTTTATCACTCATATTACTCACTGGAAGAATATTTCATGAGGTCACCCGGTGGCTCAGTCAGTTGAGTGTCTGACTTTGGCTCAGACAGTGCAGAGCCTGCTTTGGATTCTCTGTCTCCCTCACTCTCTGTCCTTCCCCCCTCATGCTCTCTCTCTCTCAAAAATAAACATTAAAAAAAGAGTATTTTGTGGATAACGTTACAAAGTAATTATTTAACCATCAAATATTTTTTTAGCACCTAGGTATGGTGGACGCCATGGCATGGATTAGATATAAAGTGATGAGCAATTTATCAAAGAATTTAGATTCTAATAAAGACATTAATAATATAAACAGCTAAATAAACACATAACTAACATTGTAAAAATGACTGGAAGGAAAAGGAGGCAACATTTAACAGAGACTTATAGGGTTTACACTGGGCTTCCCGTCGTCTTCTCCTCTCACTCTTTCCTCTGACTCTACTTCCCTTTTAGACCAACTTTTCAATGTGGAGTGTCTTAGGGTTTAGTCCTAGAAATTCTTCTCTTACTATTACACTCAAACTATGATTTGTCTGGAATCAATGATAATTCTACCACTGGACTAATCCTATGACTTCTAATGGCATATATACCTTGATGACTCCACAATTTATTCTCTGGTTCAAATATTTCCCCAAACTATATACAGTAAAACCTTGGTTTGTGAGCATAATTTGTTCCAGAAATGTGCTTGTAATCCAAAGCACTTGTATATCAAAGCAAATTTCCCCATAAGAAATAATGGAAATTCAGATGATTTGTTCCACAACCCAAAAATATTCATATAAAAATGATTACAATACTGTAATATAACACAAAATAATAAAGAAAATACAAAATATAAGGGCACCTGGGTGGCAGTGGCAGTTAAACTTCTGACTCGCTCAGGTCATGATCTCGCGGTCTGTGAGTTTAAACCCCACATCAGCATCTGTGCTGACAGCTCAGAGCCTGGTGCTTGCTTTGGATTCTGTGTCTCTCTCTCTGCTCCTTCCCCACTCATGCTCTCTCAAAAATAAACATTAATTTTTTTTAATAAAGAATAAAAACAAAATACAAAATATAAAGAAAATTAAACAAATTCACCTGCACTAACCTTTGAAAACCTTCGTGGCTAGTGTGAGGGAGACAAGAGAGAGGAGGGTAATTGTATAGGACGACTTTCACTATCACTAATGGAATCACTGCTATCTATCGGTCCAATGGAATCTTTTTCTTTTTGTGCAACTTTAACAAGGAATCTACCCAATGACCTAGAATGAAGCAAAGCATTCCTAAGCTTACTCTTGCATGGAAAAGTAAAGGACTATCCATAGGTGCTTTGAAGTGATAAAAAATACACTAGAGCCATTTGTGGACACATTCCAACGTTCTGAAAAATCATTGGTTTCTGCCAAACACCACAGTCTGAGACTGAGCATTCAAGCATGGGAGATGATCACCCACAATCCTGAAGTGAGTGACTGAGACAGAGAAGAACCATTGGCTCAGTTGTGATCATGTGACACTTGCTATCACATACTATTTGTATTGCAAGACATTGCTCATTTATCAAGTTGAAATTTATTAGAAATGTTTGCTTATCTTGTGGAATACTCATAGAACAAATTACTCGCAATCCAAGGCTTTACTGTATATCCTTCCACTAAGTACACATGTCCAAAATGGAAATCTTGATATTCCATACCCAACATGATCCATCCCCAAATTCTTACTTCATTATATGTCAATCCTATTCATGCAATTGCTTAAGCCAAAAACCCTATAAGCATCCTGACTGCTCTTTCTCATACTCCAGATAAAAACAGAAGAATATCCTGTGGTGTCTGGGTGGCTCACTTGGCTAAGCATCCAATCAAGCCCCACATCAGGTTCTGCACTGACAGCATGGGGCCTGCTTGGGATTCTCTCTCTCTCCTCTCTCTCTGCCCCTCCTCCCCCCCCCCCACTGTCTCTCAAAATAAATAAATGTTAAAAAAAAAAAAAGAAAAGCAGACGAATATCCTGTCCTCTGCCTTCAGAATATATCCCATGTCTGATCATTTATCAACAACTGTACTGTTGATAAATGTCTGACTTCGGCTCAGACAGTGCAGAGCCTGCTTTGGATTCTCTGTCTCCCTCACTCTCTGTCCTTCCCCTCTCATGCTCTCTCTCTCTCAAAAATAATCCAAGCCACCACCATCACATATACAACTATGCAATAGCCCCCATATTGGTATCCCTTATTTATATTCTATAGTATATTCCCCTTATAATCATTTCTCCATACATCAGTCTCAAAAATCATTTCAAAACACAGATCTGATGGTGTCTCTTCACTGCTTACAATCCTCCAAAGTTCATACTTCACATAAAATTGGTAATCTTTACTATTTTCCAAAATGCCCTACATGATCTGGCCACAACACTCTTTTCAGGAATCATTTTCTACTGTTCTCTCCCAGATGAAAATGTTCCAGCCACACAGGCACCTTGCTCTTGGTACTGAGCATATGCTATCTTTTAACAACAACAATTAATTCCTTCTAGAGAAGGTTTGTATATTTGTATTTGCCTCATTTAGAATAGGTTCTATGTGTAAGCATTCACTAAACATTTCGTATTGGCGATGTTGCATGGAACACATTCTTTTGAGTCAGTTCCTGTGTATCCAATATCAGTTTACAAAATTTCTATTTTCCTTCTATATTCAGACAGTATCTTCCCAAAGAGAATAATTAACTCAGACTTCTTTCTGAAGGTTGACAATTTTCTTGAAAGTCTCATATATTCTTTTTCTAAACTATATCAGATTCTAGAATTCTATTATTAGGAAATGCTTTAGTTAAAAAAAAAAGGAGAGGGGAATTGCTTTAGGAGAATAGTCACCCAAATTAATAATATGGAGTTAGTTTGTGTACATTCAGAAAGGAAAAAAAACAATCACACTTAAGTCCATATTACACACCATGTTTCAGAAAGGCAATGCAGTTAAGAATTCAACAGCCCTCATGACATTAAAAGGAAATGTTCACACAATTACTGACTTTATGGTTCTTAGTTTTTTCCTGAGGGAAAGTCAATAAAGGAATAAAGGAAATATACTTTTAACTATATTGGCTTTATATGAACATTTTGTTTATTTTAATTGCTAATATTGTTTAAACATACATTTCTTTTATCTTAAAGCACCATTATCAGCATCCTATTGTTGATGAAATAATGGATTGGTTCCATTTAATTCTCTCAAATTGGCTAATAAATGAATAATAAATTAAGTTACTGCTCCTTTATAGTTTCCCGCCTTCTCTCACGTATTTTCTTCTGTGGTCTGTATCTACTTTCTTCCACTGATAAGATTCATAGTCATCATTCTCCCTGATCCTGAGATAGATTCTTCATTGTTAACATATTAAGATTAACATATTAACGTTGGTCTCCTCCTCAATTGTTCACAAATGTGGAACTAACTACTAGATGCCCAATCTTTCTCTCCCTGATCAACAAGATACCATCTGGATAAAAGAATTTTGTATTTGCAAAAGCATAGGGATTAGAGATAGTGGCTTGTAATCCCTTTTACCTGCCCAATATGCTTCAGCCAGTTTCTGCAGAATACCTCCATCCCTTTTCTTATTCCTGTGTACCTTGTGGGCTACATGTTTTATCCCTCAAAGAGCACTATAGAAACGAGGAAGCTAAAAGAGAAGGAAAGGGTGAAGCTATACCTGCAGGCCACAAAGGAAGAAGAAGAGGAGATTAGAGTCAGAAAGAAAAGGAAGGGTATCTGCTTTGTTCTTGCTAGTCCAATATTTGGTAACAGACCTGTGCTCTAGTTCTGTCTTACCCTTTCTCTTCACTTTACAGCAAAATTACTAGAATGTGTTTCTTTGTGTCAGACAAGTTGACTGTTTCCCTCAGTTAACACTGAAGTTTCTCCTTCTTCCTCCAGTTACTGGCCATATCTGAATAACCTCCTCTCCCACCTCCCTAAATCTGATATCAACAAATTCTGGCAAGGAACCAAGTTTATTTGTTATAACTCTATTTGATCTTAGACTCTTATTACCAGGCCCCTTAGACTCTTATCACCAGGCCCCTCCCTCAGGGGTCTAAACTCAAACTCTATCTCCTGTAATTCCCACTAGTATATAGATAAAGCTCCCACTCCCACATTGTCCCCACTTTGGGTTGTGTTTGTTTACTTATAGGCAAACATAAGATTGGCACTCTCTATCACAAAGCTACTTGGACAACAATGGAGCTGAATATTAAGCTGACTAATGATATCAATTCTCAAACCCACCAAGTCCACTATGAAAATGTAAGCATCCTGATCTGGGAGGACTAGGAGACTGAGACATGAGTTTGAGAAAGCCAAGTATATGCACTAAAAAAAACCCTTGAAATCCTAGGCCTACTTCATTCACAGGACCTTCAGAAGTAGCCTACTTCTTTATCTTTCAAGACAACATGCTTCACTCAGGTTTGACTCTGCCTCACCTCCTAGCCATAAGATCAACAATTAGGACTGTCACTACACAACCTGACAAAGAAAGGGCAATGTCAGCTAAAGGAGGAATGATACTATCTCTTCAGTGATCTGGAGGACTTAGTCCACACATACTGATGGGGGAGGAGTGGATCTGGTAAGAATTTGAACAAAAGGTCAGAACACAGAGTTGGCAAATGTTATCAATATGGTAGCAACCTCCTGGATTTAGAGAGTAACAACATCAACCTACCAATTGACTATAATTTTAGGAAAGTGCCTTACAGACACTTTCGGTGAGTAGGGTACTGGCATTATTAGGAAAAAAGTGGTATATGTTTTTGGTATGTCAGAGCTGATGGTAGGATACATTATCATAAATTTGACCATTTGAGCAGCACAGGGCATGACATAAAGGAGACAATAATGATGTTTAACTATCAGAGGCAAATTGTTTGCAATTATTATAAAGAATATCAAATTCTGAGTAGCAAACAGGTGAACAAATCCTTAGAAATCCTTGGGGATGGTCAAGAGACCATGAATTCCCTTGAGATAAAACATATAAGTAACCAAAAAAGGTACTGTTTAATCTACACAAAAGAATAGAGCCTGGACAATTCATAGCTACCTCGGTTTAAAGTCACAAACTATGTCAATTCAGATCTGAACCAGTTTTTTTTTTATATGAAATTTATTGACAAATTGGTTTCCATACAACACCCAGTGCTCATCCCAAAAGGTGCCCTCCTCAATACCCATCACCCACCCTCCCCTCCCTCCCACCCCCCATCAACCCTCAGTTTGTCCTCAGTTTTTAACAGTATCTTATGCTTTGGCTCTCTCCCACTCTAACCTCTTTTTTTTTTTTCTTCCCCTCCCCCATGGGTTCCTGTTAAGGTTCTCAGATTCCACATAAGAGTGAAACCATATGGTGTCTGTCTTTCTCTGTATGGCTTATTTCACTTAGCATCACACTCTCCAGTTCCATCCTCGTTGCTACAAAAGGCCATATTTCATTTTTTCTCATTGCCATGTAATATTCCATTGTGTATATAAACCACAATTTCTTTATCCATTCATCAGTTGATGGACATTTAGGCTCTTTCCATAATTTGGCTATTGTTGAGAGTGCTGCTATGAACATTGGGGTACAAGTGGCCCTATGCATCAGTACTCCCGTATCCCTTGGATAAATTCCTAGCAGTGCTATTGCTGGGTCATATGGTAGGTCTATTTTTAATTTTCTGAGGAACCTCCACACTGCTTTCCAGAGCGGCTGCACCAATTTGCATTCCCACCAACAGTGCAAGAGGGTTCCCGTTTCTCCACATCCTCTCCAGCATCTATAGTCTCCTGATTTGTTCATTTTGGCCACTCTGACTGGCGTGAGGTAATACCTGAGTGTGGTTTTGATTTGTATTTCCCTGATAAGGAGCGACGCTGAACATCTTTTCATGTGCCTGTTGGCCATCGGGATGTCTTCTTTAGAGAAGTGTCTATTCATGTTTTCTGCCCATTTCTTCACTGGGTTATTTGTTTTTCGGGTGTGGAGTTTGGTGAGCTGTTTATAGATTCTAGATACTAGCCCTTTGTCCGATATGTCATTTGCAAATATCTTTTCCCATTCCGTTGGTTGCCTTTTAGTTTTGTTGGTTGTTTCCTTTGCTGTGCAGAAGCTTTTTATCTTCATAAAGTCCCAGTAATTCACTTTTGCTTTTAATTCCCTTGCCTTTGGGGATGTGTCAAGTAAGAGATTGCTACGGCTGAGGTCAGAGAGGTCTTTTCCTGCTTTCTCCTCTAAGGTTTTGATGGTTTCCTGTCTCACATTTAGGTCTTTTATCCATTTTGAGTTTATTTTTGTGAATGGTGTGAGAAAGTGGGCTAGTTTCAACCTTCTGCATGTTGCTGTCCAGTTCTCCCAGCACCATTTGTTAAAGAGACTGTCTTTTTTCCATTAGATGTTCTTTCCTGCTTTGTCAAAGATGAGTTGGCCATACGTTTGTGGGTCTAGTTCTGGGGTTTCTATTCTATTCCATGGGTCTATGTGTCTGTTTTTGTGCCAATACCATGCTGGCTTGATGATGACAGCTTTGTAGTAGAGGCTAAAGTCTGGGATTGTGATGCCTCCTGCTTTGGTCTTCTTCTTCAAAATTCCTTTGGCTATTCGGGGACTTTTGTGGTTCCATATGAATTTTAGGATTGCTTGTTCTAGTTTCGAGAAGAATGCTGGTGCAATTTTGATTGGGAATGCATTGAATGTGTAGATAGCTTTGGGTAGTATTGACATTTTGACAATATTTATTCTTCCAATCCATGAGCAGGGAATGTCTTTCCATTTCTTTAAATCTTCTTCAATTTCCTTCATAAGCTTTCTATAGTTTTCAGCATACAGATCCTTTACATCTTTGGTTAGATTTATTCCTAGGTATTTGATGCTTCTTGGTGCCATTGTGAATGGGATCAGTTTCTTTGTCTTTCTGTTGCTTCATTGTTAGTGTATAAGAATGCAACTGATTTCTGTACATTGATTTTGTATCCTGCAACTTTGCTGAATTCCTGTATCAGTTCTAGCAGACTTTTGGTGGAGTCTATCGGATTTTCCATGTATAATATCATGTCATCTGCAAAAAGCGAAAGCTTGACTTCATCTTTGCCAATTTGGATGCCTTTGATTTCCTTTTGTTGTCTGATTGCTGATGCTAGAACTTCCAGCACTATGTTAAACAGCAGCGTGAGAGTGGGCATCCCTGTCGTGTTCCTGATCTCAGGGAAAAAGCTCTCAGTTTTTCCCCGTTGAGGATGATGTTAGCTGTGGGCTTTTCATAAATGGCTTTTATGATCTTTAAGTATGTTCCTTCTATCCCGACTTTCTCAAGGGTTTTTATTAAGAAAGGGTGCTGGATTTTGTCAAAGGCCTTTTCTGCATCGATTGACAGGATCATATGGTTCTTCTCTTTTTTTTTGTTAATGTGATGTATCACGTTGATTGATTTGCGAATGTTGAACCAGCCCTGCATCCCAGGAATGAATCCCACTTGATCATGGTGAATACTTCTTTTTATATGCTGTTGAATTCGATTTGCTAGTTTCTTATTGGGAATTTTTGCATCCATATTCATCAGGGATATTGGCCTGTAGTTCTCTTTTTTTTACTGGGTCTCTGTCTGGTTTAGGAATCAAAGTAATACTGGCTTCATAGAATGAGTCTGGCAGTTTTCCTTCCCTTTCTATTTCTTGGAATAGCTTGAGAAGGATAGGTATTATCTCTGCTTTAAACGTCTGGTAGAACTCCCCTGGGAAGCCATCTGGTCCTGGACTCTTATTTGTTGGGAGATTTTTGATAACCGATTCAATTTCTTCGCTGGTTATGGGTCTGTTCAAGCTTTCTATTTCCTCCTGATTGAGTTTTGGAAGAGTGTGGGTGTTCAGGAATTTGTCCATTTCTTCCAGGTTGTCCAATTTGTTGGCATATAATTTTTCATAGTATTCCCTGATAATTGTTTGTATCTCTGAGGGATGGGTTGTAATAATTCCATTTTCATTCATGATTTTATCTATTTGGGTCATCTCCCTTTTCTTTTTGAGAAGCCTGGCTAGAGGTTTGTCAATTTTGTTTATTTTTTCAAAAAACCAACTCTTGGTTTCGTTGATCTGTTCTACAGTTTTTTTAGTTTCTATATTGTTTATTTCTGCTCTGATCTTTATTATTTCTCTTCTTCTGCTGGGCTTAGGCTGCCTTTGCTGTTCTGCTTCTAGTTCCTTTAGGTGTGCTGTTAGATTTTGTATTTGGGATTTTTCTTGTTTCTTGAGATAGGCCTGGATTGCAATGTATTTTCCTCTCAGGACTGCCTTTGCTGCGTCCCAAAGCGTTTGGATTGTTGTATTTTCATTTTCGTTTGTTTCCATATATTTTTTAATTTCTTCTCTAATTGCCTGGTTGACCCACTCATTCGTTAGTAGGGTGTTCTTTAACCTCCATGCTTTTGGAGGTTTTCCAGACTTTTTTCTGTGGTTGATTTCAAGCTTCATAGCATTGTGGTCTGAAAGTATGCATGGTATAATTTCAATTCTGGTAAACTTATGAAGGGCTGTTTTGTGACCCAGTATATGATCTATCTTGGAGAATGTTCCATGTGCACTCGAGAAGAAAGTATATTCTGTTGCTTTGGGATGCAGAGTTCTAAATATATCTGTCAAGTCCATCTGATCCAATGTCTCATTCAGGGCCCTTGTTTCTTTATTGACCATGTGTCTAGATGATCTATCCATTTCTGTAAGTGGGGTGTTAAAGTCCCCTGCAATTACCACATTCTTATCAATAAGGTTGCTTATATTTATGAGTAATTGTTTTATATATTTGGGGGCTCCGGTGTTCGGTGCATAGACATTTATAATTGTTAGCTCTTCCTGATGGATAGACCCTGTAACTATTATATAATGTCCTTCTTCATCTCTTGTTACAGCCTTTAATTTAAAGTCTAGTTTGTCTGATATAAGTATGGCTACTCCAGCTTTCTTTTGGCTTCCAGTCGCATGATAAATAGTTCTCCATCCCCTCACTCTCAACCTAAAGGTGTCCTCAGGTCTAAAATGAGTCTCTTGTAGACAGCAAATAGATGGGTCTTGTTTTTTTATCCATTCTGATACCCTATGTCTTTTGGTTGGCGCATTTAATCCATTTACACTCAGTGTGATTATAGAAAGATACGGGTTTAGAGTCACTGTGATGTCTGTATGATTTATGCTTGTAGTGATGTCTCTGGGACTTTGTCTCACAGGGTCCCCCTTAGCATGTCTTGTAGGGCTGGTTTAGTGGTGACAAATTCCTTCAGTTTTTGTTTGTTTGGGAAGACCTTTATCTCTCCTTCTATTCTAAATGACAGACGTGCTGGATAAAGGATTCTCGGCTGCATATTTTTTCTGTCTAGCACCCTGAAAATCTCGTGCCAATTCTTTCTGGCCTGCCAAGTTTCAAAAGAGAGATCAGTCACGAGTCTTATAGGTCTCCCTTTATATGTGAGGGCACGTTTACCCCTGGCTGCTTTCAGAATTTTCTCTTTATCCTTGTATTTTGCCAGTTTCACTATGATATGTCGTGCAGAAGATCGATTCAAGTTACGTCTGAAGGGAGTTCTCTGTGCCTCTTGGATTTCAATGCTTTTTTCCTTCCCCAGTTCAGGGAAGTTCTCAGCTATTATTTCTTCAAGTACCCCTTCAGCACCTTTCCCTCTCTCTTCCTCCTCTGGGATACCAATTATGCGTATATTATTTCTTTTTAGTGTATCACTTAGTTCTCTAATTTTCCCCTCATACTCCTGGATTTTTTTTATCTCTCTTTTTCTCAGCTTCCTCTTTTTCCATAACTTTATCTTCTAGTTCACCTATTCTCTCCTCTGCCTCTTCAAGCCGAGCTGTGGTGGTTTCCATTTTGTTATGCATTTCGTTTAAAGCATTTTTCAGCTCCTCGTGACTGTTCCTTAGTCCCTTGATCTCTGTAGCAAGAGATTCTCTGCTGTCCTGTATACTGTTTTCAAGCCCAGCGATTAATTTTATGACTATTATTCTAAATTCACTTTCTGTTATATTATTTAAATCCTTTTTGATCAGCTCATTAGCTGTTGTTATTTCCTGGAGATTCTTCTGAGGGGAATTCTTCTGCTTGGTCATTTTGGATAGTCCCTGGCGTGGTGAAGACCTACAGGGCACTTCCCCTGTGCTGTGGTGTATAACTGGAGTTGGTGGGCGGGGCCGCAGTCAGACCTGATGTCTGCCCCCAGCCCACCGCTGGGGCCACAGTCAGACTGGGGTGTGCCTTCTCTTCCCCTCTCCTAGGGGCGGGATTCACTGTGGGGTGGTGTGGCTCGTCTGGGCTACTTGCACCCTGCCAGGCTTGTGATGCTGGGGATCTGGCGTATTAGCTGGGGTGGGTAGGCAAGGTGCATGGGGCAGGAGGGGCAGGCTTAGATCGCTTCTCCTTAGGTGATCCACTTCAGGAGGGGCCCTGTGGCAGCGGGAGGGAGTCAGATCCGCTGCCGGAGGTTTGGCTCTGCAGAAGTGCAGAGTTGGGTGTTTGCTCCGAGCGAGCAAGTTCCCTGGCAGGAACCGGTTCCCTTTGGGATTTTGGCTGGGGGATGGGCGGGGGAGATGGCGCTGGCGAGCGCCTTTGTTCCCCACCAAACTGAGGTCTGTTGTCAGGGGGCTCAGCAGCTCTCCCTCCCTTTGTCCTCCAGCCTTCCCGCTTTCCGAGCAGAGCTGTTAACTTATGACCTCCCAGACGCTAAGTCGCGCTTATTGTGGGAACACAGTCCGTCAGGCCCCTCCGCTTTTGCCAGCCAGACTCGGGGGCTCTGCTTGGCTGGCGAGCCACCCCTCCGCCCCGGCTCCCTCCCGCCAGTCCGTGGAGCGCGCACCGCCTCGCCGCCCTTCCTACCCTCTTCCGTGGGCCTCTGGTCTGCGTTTGGCTCCGGCGACTCCGTTCTGCTAATCCTCTGGCCGTTTTCTGGGTTATTTAGGCAGGTGTAGATGGAATCTAAGTGATCAGCAGGACTTGCGGTGAGCCCAGCGTCCTCCTAAGCCGCCATCTTCCCAGAATTCCCTGAACCAGTTTTCACAACTTAAACTGACTGACTAAAGAAGTAACCAGGAGTCCAGGAGAAGGAACAGACAAAACTATGGCAATTATACACTGTAATGTATCCCTCAGTTCTCCCCCCAAGGACTTATGGCTATTTACTAGAATGACTTTACTCACAAAATGGGACCCCCAAACTTTTCAAAGAATTTTGGCTTTGACAATATAAAGACTCTGGTCCCTACAAAAAAAAGCTTCCATGAAGTAGTATAACAACTGTGCAAAAAAACATAAAAAGCCATAACTGCTGCCCCAATCACTTTTTTCTCTTTGTTCAAGGAATCACCAATCTGATTCTCAGAAATTAATGCTTTGGTTACAAAATGAGGGAAGGGAGGCAAGAACTGTGGAGATTTTTAACCTTGCTTATAAACCAAGGAGTTATCCTGACACAATTTCATAGATGTTAGCAAGAAACATTAGACTTCTGAGTCAGAGACAAAGAACTCTGTTACTCAAGGCACAATAGATACCTTAACCTTCCTGTTACCATCAGTTCCTTCCACCTACCATCCCCCCAGGCAATATGAAAAGGCCCATCTGATGTCCTGAATGTAGAGGTTTTGTATTATATCTGAGGAACCTCAAGCTTAGAAAGCTCCAATGTCTTAAACTGGGGTGTTTGCAAGCCGGCCTAACTATTGCCATGGAAAGACAAATTATATAGTAAAGAAATCCTTGTGCCCTCTGCCCTGGAGTGAGATACTATCTCTGTCTTCCAATGATGTTTGCTGTATAAACATCCTTGAAAAGATAGTTCAAACAACACAACTTAATAGAAGTCATTCAAGTATGAAACAGATCTAGGCAGAATTATCTCCTAATAATAACCAACCCTCATTTCTATATCAAATCACTAGAATTTTCCCATACATGTATACTGTCTGCCACTCTGATTCTGATTTGACTGACAGGGCCGAAACCAAATCAGTTTGAAATGTTTTATGTGGCATTTAACTAAAGCTACTACCAATACGACCTTAACAGCAAAATGATAACAACTTGTACTATTGATTCAACCTTGTAGCCCATACTCTCAGCTGAATAAACCCTATAAACCATCAGCATTTAGCTTAGAAAGCCAGGTGGCATTCTCCCTAAGTGTCTGTATTGACCTTTCTACTTGGTCTGAAACATCAATTCAGAAACAGCAGGCTGTATTAAAGATCTCCCAGACTCCACCTTGGACAAAAAGTAAGACAATTCAACCAATTGAGCCTGACCTGTCTGGATGTCTTCCATGATTTTAAATACTTAAAGGATTCTTATGACTAATCCTAAGGTGCAAATCACTATTTTTTCAGGAGGATGAAATTTAATGCCTAGTTCCCCATACAAGAAATACAATCTCAACGATACACAAAATGATACACAAGGTACTTCTGGAAAGAAAGGGGTACTTACCATGTTGTGGACCCCCCAAGTGGGACTACTTTCATTCTCAGTCATTTCATGGAGTGGAAATGTCACCTTGCTATTGGCATGAACAAACAGGACAGACTAGAATGACTTTCTTCGAGAAGTTTCTCCAAAAACAGATGAGACTCAACAATTCCAAGTGAACTAGGAAGGAACCAAAAGGTCTACCAGCTGGCTGGGGTGCACTTTGGCCACACTATCAACCTGTGCCCTGCAGGTCAAACTTGAGGAACCCCAAAAAACTTTTGGGTTTTGTTGCAGTTATTGCAATGTTACCATTCCCATAGGAGACTAAAACATTTTTATTTCTAAAATAATTATAAAAGGTTAATCCTTAGAATCTTGTAGCTTTTAAATATAACTGAAGTGCTAAACATACTTTTTATGTCCATCACATGTAGCAAAATGGCAGTAGACTACCAAAAATTCACATATGAATTAGTCTGCTTATGAAGTAATATGTTACAATTAACATAAATACTTATTTTTCTACATATATTAGGGAGTAATTAAAATGACAACTTGGGCAATATTAGAGCTCTGACTTAATTGAGGGATGTTTGGCTGATTACAAACAGTGTATTCATTTTATAAAAATGAAATTCTAATTAGTGTTGGCTTCCTGTCAAAATCAGTAATTAACAAAGTTGTCAAAGTCAATCCTATTATTCATCTTGATAATGAAATTATTTAAACATCAAACATGAATGTTCTATTAGCTTGAGGAGTATAATTGTTGTTAACATTGCTCATAGGGCTTAATAAACATATCACATCAGCTACACTATCTACCTAAATACCTGTACACAGATGCTTATGATTAAGAACTTGTGAAGCTTTGTAAGATTAAGTATGTGACTGAGATTGTGTTACAAATAATGTTTTTCTTGAGTTGGTACATGTGACATGAGAAAATATGGCTCTATTTTTCTGCAAGTGAACCAGAATGTGTTTTTATGATCTGCAAAACTAACCTGCATTTATTTAAACTGTTCAATTTTATGACTTTGGCATATCCATGAAACCATTATCCATTACTAAACATATCCATCAATGCTGAAAGGTTCCTCCTGCGTATTTAATTCCTCCTTCCAGCCCTTCCCCATCTAGACCCTGTTTCCAGGCAACCACTAATCTGTTTTTATTTCTTATCATATATTTGATTTAATTTAATATGAATTCAAACACAGAGTATGATTTTTGTCAGGATTCTTTCACATTTTGAGATTCACCCCTATTGTGTTTTGTACTAGTAAATAATTATTTTTTGTTGCTAAGTAGTATTCCAATGTATAGCTATATCATAGTTTGTTGATGCGTTCAACTTTTTTGGACATTTGGGTTATTTTAAGGTTTTACTATTACAAAGATACTATGAATGGTCATGCACAAGTCTGTGTATTGGGACATATGTTTTTATTTGGTTTGGATAAATACCTAGAAATACACAGATGATGGTAGATCTATCTATGTTTTACATTAATTTTTTTTCAAACTTCTAAACTTTTTTCCTAAATGAGAAAACTTGTACCATTTTACATTCCTACC
This sequence comes from Prionailurus viverrinus, assembly GCF_022837055.1. Taxonomy (NCBI): domain Eukaryota; kingdom Metazoa; phylum Chordata; class Mammalia; order Carnivora; family Felidae; genus Prionailurus; species Prionailurus viverrinus. The sequence goes on from NC_062577.1 coordinate 44,670,862, forward strand.
CACAGGATATAAAAGTTTCAGTTCCTGCATATCATTGCAAATGGTTGGTATGATCAGGTTTTTTTTGTCCATTTAAAAAAATAATTTTTAATGTTTATTCATTTTTGACAGAGAGAGACAGAGTGCGAGCAGGCAAGGGGCAGAGAGAGAGGAAGACACAGAATCCGAAGCAGGCTCCAAGCTCTGAGCTGTCAGCATAGAGCCTGATGTGGGGCTTGAACCCACAAACTGTGAGATCATGACCTGAGCCGAAGTCAGTTGTTTAACTGACTGAGCCACCCAGGCACCCCAATTTTTCTATTTTTACTACTCAAATGTGTAGGTAGTGGTATTATATTGTAGTTTTAATTTACATTCCCCTAATGACTAATGATTTTGAACACTTTTCATGGACTTGGTTGCCATCTGTGATTTTCTTTGGTGAGTTATCTGCTAGAAATATTTTGTTCATTTTTTTATTGATACACCATTTTTTATTACTGAGTTTTGAGAATTATAATTTTGTATAGAAGTCTTTTATCAGATATGTGATTTTCAAATATTTTCTCCCATTCTTTATCTTTTAATTCCCTTAATAGTATCTTTTTAAAGACATTCTTATTTTTTAATAAGTTCAATATACATATATATATTTATATATATAATAAATCATACTTTGGCATACACATAGGATACATAGTTCTTATCTAATTTTTATTTTTAGAAATCTAAAAATGTGTAGCTTATTTTCATGTTGATGATACATTTTGAGTTATTTTTATTATACTGTTCAATGTATGCATTTAAGACTCTTTTTATGCATACTAATATATAAATGTCCCAACACTTTTGTTTTAAAAGATTATTCTTCCTATATATTCTTTCTCTGTGTACATTATATCTCTCTCTCTGTATATAAACATATACATATATACACATACATCTCTGAACTGTCTGCTTTCTTTCATTCATCTGTTAATCTTTTTATCTATCTTTATGTTAGTTCCACATTGACATGGGATATAGAGGTTTATAACGAGTCTTAAAATCAGACATTGTGCATTCTCAAATTTTTTTTTTTTGCTAAGTCTTTTTGCCTACATTAGGATATCTGAATTTTCAAATAATATTTGAAATCAACTTACCACACTTTCTTTCTACTGTAAATGGTTTATTTTAAATTTTGAGGGTACTTACTGTTAAGTATATTGTTTTTAAATCTAGAAACCGTATTCTCAACTACAAGTCCTAGTACTTTTTTTATTGTTGTTAAATTCCATTGAAGTTTTTACTTAGCCAAGGGTGTATTCTGTAAATAAAAACTATTTTACTTCTTCTTACTTTATTCTTAGCCAGAATGCTTTTATTTTTATTTTTTTCTTACTGCATTTGCTAGCCCTTCCAATTCAGTATGAAATACAAGCGATGAAAGCAGACATTCTTCCTTTTTCCCTGACCTTTAAAGTATTTAGTCTTAATCATTACACATGATATTAGCATTAAGTTTTTCACAGAAGCCCTTTGTCAAACTTCCTTTAAGGAAGTTCCCTTTTATTTCTATTTGTTGAGAGTTATTAGGAATGGCTTTTAGATTTGCCTATTTTCTATGTTGTTGGACTTACACTCATAAAATTGCTAATTACAGCCCCCTTATTAACATTTTACTCTCTGTACAACCTGTAGTGATGTAACCTTCTCATTTCTCGTATTTGTCATGCGTGTTTTCCTTTTCTCATCAGTCTCGCCAGAGATCTGTCAATATTACTGATCCCCTGAAAGAACCAACTTTTCTCTTCCGCTATTTTAGAGCCAGCAGCATCCCAGGCTCCACCCCCGCTGCTGCTGCCACTGGGACTGCACACCAGCACCCTGGCGGACAGCGCCGCCTCAGTGCAGGACATGAAAAAGTATAGCAACATAGAGAAAAACAAAATCAACGTGCAAAAATCAGCAGGATGAAAGTAAAATGTTTATTGGAGGCTTGAACTGGGATAGAAACAAGAAAGATCTATCTTTCCTCAATCTGAGGATGTTGTAGGCTGTACAATTAAAACAGACCCAGTGACTGGAAGATCAAGAAGATTTGGATATGTGCTTTTCAAAGATGCTGCCAGCATTGATAAGGTTTTGGCACTGAAGGACCACAAACTGGATGACAGACCAGTTTGATAGACATCCAAAATGCCAAAGCTTTAAAAGGAAAAGAACCCCCCATCAGGGTTTTTGTGAGTGGATTGAGCCCAGATACTTCTGAAGAAAAAATTAAAGAATATTTTGAAGCCTTTAGAGAGACTGAAAATATTGAATTCCCATGGATACAAAAACACATGAGACAAGACGATTTTGTTTTATCGTGTGTACAGAGTCAGTAAAGACATCATTAGAAAGCAGACACCATCAAATTGGTTCTGGGAAGTGGATCAAAGTTGCACAACCCAAAGAGGTATATAGGCAGCAACAACAACAAAAAGGAGGAAGTGGTGCGGCAGCTGGAGCTGCACCTGCAGGAGGAGTGGTACCAGGCATCATGGATGAGGTAAGCACCACAACTGGAACCAAGGATTTAGTAACTATTATGATCAAGGATATGGAAATTACAATAGTGCCTATGGTGGTGATCAAACCTATTGTGGCTACGGCAGCCATGCTTATACTGGATATAACTATGACAACTATGGACATAAATGGACAGGGATATGCAGACCACAGTGGCCAACAGAGCACATATGGCAAGGCCTCTGGACAGCATGGCAATCACCAAGACAATTACCATCCATACTAAAGGAGGACATTGAAGAAAATGGCAGGGGGTTGCTAAAGTTAACCCATCTTGTAAGACAGCATTGAAGATTGGTCATCTGTTGATCTGAGATCAGTTGTACAAGACACAACTCTGTCCAAATATATACAGCCACCAATTAGCTTTCTTTGTTTATACGTTGTCTTTTGCTGTTATAACTGGATGTAGATTTGTGTTTATATGAATTTTATTTGTAGGATTTCATGTTAAACCTCAAGTAAATGCTTCCTTATGTGAAATAAATAAAAATAAAAGAACCAACATCTGGTTACTGTAATTTTTCCTATTACTTTTCTGCTTTCTGTTTAATAATATCCATGCTCATTTTTATTATTGTATTTCTCCTCCTTTCTTTGGGTTTAATTTATTCTTCATTTTCTAGGTTGTTTTTGTTTTTCTTTTTATTTAAATGAATGTTGTGGTTCTTGATTTGAGACCTTTCTTCTTTTCTTATATAGGTGCTTACTGTTATAAATCATCTCCTAAATATTGCTTTAGTGGAATCCCACAAATTTGGATAAATAGCGTTTTCAGTTTTATACAGTTAAACATCCAATTTAATTTCATTTCCTCCTCAATGTCTAGATTATTTTATTTTTTTAATTTAATATTCAAAAATTTGGGAATATTCAAGATTTATTTTAAATTGAATTCTATTATATTCAAAGAATATACTTTGTATAGCATAATTCTTTTAAAATTTTATTAAACATGTTTTATTGTTCAGACTATGGAAGGAAAGTCCTGTTAAATATTTGATGTGGATTTTAAAAGAATGTAGCTTCTTTTATTGGTGGAATGTGTACAAATTTCAATTCATTAAAATGCTGGTGAGTCTGCTACACCCTCAGTGATTTTTAGTCTATTTGGTCTATCAAATACTGAGAGTGGTATAAAAATATTTAACTGTAACTGTAGATTCGTCTTCTTCTCCCTGGAGATGTATCATTGTTTGTTCTCTGTATTTTGAAGCACTGTTATTAAGTGTACAAAAATATTAGGGTATCTTTATGACCTACATTTTGTTTCATATCTTGTTTTTAAGATATGTTAGGCAGGTCTAGGGTAGCATTTAATCTGTATCTTTTTTTTTCCAATATATGCACGACATAGCATTTAGTCTATATCTAAGCATCTTCCACTCCTAAGCAAGAGTTTTTTATGTACTATACCCACAACTCCATAATATATGGTAAAAACAGGCCCAGTTTTTGGTCTTATGTGAGTACTGAGTACTGTTTCCTTTAATCCTTTCTTGTGGCTCTTTTCCCATTCTGAAGGAGTGTCTTCACTACTTCAAGTGTGATCTCATCATTACTGAAGGGGACCTTCTGCAAATATTTGGAGTTCTCTATGAATCCCTCTCCTTTCCATTCCCTGCCCTGTAAACTTTATCTTTAATGACTTCCCTAAAATCTTAGCTACATCACTTCAACCTAGAGAGTCAGCCAGGCTCTCCCCAGGTACCTGTTCCCTGCACCACAGACTGGAAAATCTGTCAAGGTGGTAGCTGGGGAGTTTCCCCCCAACCTTGTTTGTTTCCTGTGTTTAAGGATCACTCTTCTATATTACCTAATATTCAATGGCTTGAAAAACATTACTTCATGCATTTTGATTTATTTTTTAATTATTTCACTCAGAAGGATAAATTGGTTCCTATTTCCCTATCTTGCCTGGAAGGAGAATTCCTCAAAATGCTTCCTATTAATAGTATTGGAAGATTATTTTGCAGTTCACGATAAGACCTACATATTTTGTTTTTAGGTACAGAAAGAAAAGATACCTTTTTTATGCTGCTTCCTTTAAATACTAATGTTTTTTTTTTTTTCAGGAATTCAGTTCCTTCTAAAAATAAGACCTATAGTATATAATGATGAACTTGTATCCTGTAATAAGGAATATACACAGGGGGGCTTCTATACCTTTTTAAATCAATATCAGATGACAGAAGTTCTTAGATGTATATAACAATACTTTAGATTAAACTTGAACAATAATAAGCATGACTCTAAAAAAGATACAAGAAAATATAATCATGAAATATAATTCTCTTAGGTTAGCAAATAACTCCCCATTTTTATAAACATATCCGTTGAGATACACATATGTCCAAGAATAGGTTGTATTGTCACACTAGAAAATATGCGAGTCTCTCCAGTAACTAGCTCAGTCATGCTACTGTCAAAAATAGGCATAACACTGGCATAAGCAAAAACACTAATAATACTAAACATGATACCCTCGCAAAGTTTATGTCATATTTATTTTATCTGTGGGGAATGGACAGCAGTAGTGTCACCCATGACCTTATTAAACACACACACACACACACACACACACACACACACACACACACAGGAGATTTAATTACTTCTATGTGAAGAAAGAAACACCCAATTATGTGTGCTTTTCTCACAAAAGAGTCTATGTAAAGCCAAGAAAAGAGAATGGTATCGGGACTGAGTCTAATTAGACTTTTAATCCTTGCTCTTCTGTTTACTAGCTAAGTAAATTGAGAAAGTTACATTTCTAAGCCTAAATTTTCCTCAATTGTAAAATGAAGACATAATAAATTTATAAAAGGTAAATGAGATAAGATAAACTAGACACTAAACACAGAACTGATTTATGAAGATGTTAAACAAATATGTAATTTTAATGATAGGCAGAGATCAACTGAAATTCTGTAAGAATTAACCAGAAATAATAAACATGTTTTTAATGATAATAATTAAATAAAAAATGTCTGGTCTGAAAAGATGATGTTGACCTTTACCCCCTGCTCTATCCTGCTAAATCACAGTTACAAACTCTGGAAATGACATGAGACAAAACTAAGAAGAAATTCTTAACAGTGGCAAGAAGCAGGCGAACTGTTCTGCAGCCTCAGGACTGAAGAAACACCATGGTGTCAGGCCAACTTGTTATCCCTTCAACTAAGAGATCCCTTCTTCCCTTCAGACTTCCCTTCTTCCCATTCCTGACCAGCAACAGAAAGCAGCTAGGAAAGTTTATGCATCTGTCAGATTAGATGAGAATCTTTCTGAAAACCTCAGAAGAACCCAACACTACTAGGAAGGGAAGATGTACTGGGAACCCAAAAATAAGTGGCCAAGGGAAGCACTCTCTTTTGCTGCCAGGGGTGAGCCTTCACTTTTTAGCTAAGAGATTCTAGAGTCTGTCGGTAATACTTACAAAAGAGACCCAGCTACAGGAAGCATCCCAGTCAATAAGCATCTCCTTCCAGGAAAAGGTTCTCCTCCCCACTCAAGGGTATTGGGGAAGGCCCATGGAACAAGAAAAAGTGATCCAGTCATAGCAAGAGTCCTTTTCCTAGAAGCCTGTTAGTCCTATGTGCTCAAGATTCTCCTGGTATTCCCAGATATACCTGACAAGTGAGCAGAACAGGCAGAAGGGACCCAACCACAACAAACACCATGATTCAGACAACCACTTTGTTTTCACAAGCCCAAGAGTCTTTTCATCTGCTCGGGAACATAGGGCAGCCAGAAGACTTGGATGGCAGCCTCCAGACTCTCCAACCCCCCTACTTAGAAGCCAAGCAACCTGTTTTGGCTCTGTTGCATAGTGCCAGCAGGGTCCACTGGGAGCAACAGTAGCAGTAGATAAACCAAGCAGGCCAAAAGGCTGAATACAAAGAAAAAATCTTTAAAATAGCCAAAAAGATGATTTACGCATAAGAAAATTCCAGTTAAAATGGCAGTAAATTCTCATCTGTGACCATGGAGGCCATAAGAAAGTGGCACGGTATTTTTCAAGAGCTAAGAAAATAAAAAAATAATAATAAATAATTTTAAAAAGATGTCATTGGTAAATTCTACAACCAGTGAAATTATACTTCAGAAATGAAGAGAAAATAAAAACATTATCAGGTGAAAGAAAACTAAATGAATCTATCACTAGCAGACCCACCCCTAAAGACTGTTTTTCAAACAAAAGAGATGTGATAAGGAACTTAGATCATCGAAAAGGAAAAAGAGACCATGGAAAGAACAGAAAGATGAGTACATACAACAGACTATTCTTTCTTCATGCATTTTATAATCATATTTGATGACTGAAACAAAGATGTTTAATCCCACCTGATACTTAAGACAATGATACTTAAACATGGAAAAGATAAAGGTATCCAACTGGAGTATTTCCCCATTTCACTTGAAGTGGTAAATACTGTTACCAATCGATTCCTGTAAGTATACATGTTATACTATACATATGTTTTATGTAATACCCAAAGCAATCATGCTAAAATGTATGTAAAGAGATACACTAAATAATACTCAATAAATAAGTTCGGACGGACTCCCCAAAATGTTCAAGTAACCCACAGGAAGGAAAGAAAGAAAAAAACAGAGAAATGAAAACAAGATGGTCCAGATGCAACAATTTCTCCTTCACCCCAGAAAGAATGTATCTCCACATGCCCCACACCACTGTATCCCTAGACATTTTTCTGAAGGTAGAAGGCCTCTGAGTGTTTGTCGGAATTATTTCTCACTACCTTACATGCAAATATCTTAACCATAAATCCATAATAGTTGCTAGTTCTTGCTCACCAGGTCCAATCAGCATAATCTTATCAGTACAATGGGAAAGTATGATATCTTAAGGAAGAGAAATGTAGTCAAGTTCTCTGTTTACTAAATTATGATACAGACCTAGAAAGTTGATCTACCACAGAGATAGGATAGTGAGGATGTATTCGTAGCAATAAAGATAAACACAATACAGCAGCTGCAATTGGAGCTGGTTAAATTTATAATAATTCACTGTCATAGTCTAATATCCATATGTTTTCTGCCCAGGACGAATAGGTGAGTTAAATGAGGATTCAGTGGGAATCACCATCTCTGCATCACTCAAGTCCCAGACAGTGGCACTAGTCTCTACAATCCCTCTCGCAATGTGGCGCTGCTTTTGGTTTACTCTTTAAAGACAGTGGTTCCTACCTGGCTTTTTTTTTTTTTTTTACCAAAATTTCCCTCATTCAGATTAGGGAATCACTCTGAGGATTCTGCTAACTACCAAGTATGTCTATTCCAATTATGCATTCTGAAATCAGGGATATGACAAAACTATGGGTCTGGAGACTTGACCCACTGTGAAGCTACTACTTTGACTAATGGATCAAAGTGATATTTGGACCTCCAGGAATTAGTGTCAATTCAGAGATAGTATCTATTAACCCTTGTAAAGTCTGATTATTTCCTTTTCCCCAAGTGCACATTCACTGTGGTAATAAGCCATAGGTCCTGTTGGGGAAGGTTCGAAGACAGATTAAAGCAGAAATATTTGGCAGTGTAGTGGGTCTTCCTCAAGGAAACCTGCTTCACCTTCATTCACAGAGTGTGGGTCTGGAAACGGACTTGAGTCTAGAAATTGACTGAGGGACTGTAACTCTTTTTTGATTCAAATTGGACTTCTGCTCACTGGATCTAGAAGACTTCCCTTTATAAAGCCAAACAAGAATTTAGTAGATGACTATCTATTTCACTTCTTGGGAATCCATGATCAACTAGTCAACAAAATAAGTCTGAGTTACACTATTCTGAGTAGTGCTTTGACTCTGCTGTCCATTACAACAACCATGATGACCTTACCTTTGGAAAACAGGTCACCTCTTGGAGCCTGCCTCCTGATATCCAGTTATCCCCAGTGCAGCAGTTTTTAATCCAGGGCAGTAGCTTCCACTGTAATTTGTGACCTGCAGGGTAGAGTAACTAATTTGTTACAGCTTCCACTGTAATTTGTGACCTGCAGGGTAGAGTAACTAATAGAGGAGCCTGCTAGGGCTCCTCTCACAAATTCCTTTCTTACGGTCATGGTGAAATAGGGGGTGAACTGGTCTTAAACAATAAATCCCTTCCTAAAGTTCCAATCTCTAAACCTTTGGATACCTTCCTCTACAGTACATACCAAATCATTTCTGGATTTTAGCCCCCTTTTAGTGTAGGCAACCGTTTTAGCCAAATAACCAAACAAAATGTTAGAGCCCTTTCTAAGCCCTTGAACTACAATAATGAATCAAGAATCTCTACTTAGTGGCCCACAACAATAAATTTGTCTTGATATAACTTTAGTTTCTTCCATCATTGCCCCATACCCTTAATATTCATTCCTACACTATTATCCAGTATTCTGTCCATATAAATTAGAAAATCTCATGCAATTATTTTGGAGTGTGGTACAACTCCTTATGGGTTACATTTTGTACCTCTCTCTTCAAATTCTTCTGGATATGAGTCTGGTTACAGGCTTAAATGCAAAGAGGGTAGAGGTAGGTCCTGAGGAGAATCAGCTGTCTTCCTAGGCAACTACTTCATGGGAGGCTATTACAAACTTTTCAGGAAAAGCAGGGTTAACGCTCTCAGACAGGAGTGAAAGGGCTGCTTCTATTGGCAAAAGAGACTCAGAAAAATTTAGGCATTCAATGTCCTCAGCTTCATCAGCACATATGCCCTCATTCTAAATTTCAGGATCCTATTCCTTCCCCATCAATGTCCTTAACAGAAAACATCCTGAGAGATGGGATCCAATACTAGTCACAATGCAACATTCCAACCTACCATTTTGGGACATGAAGAAAGTTGACAAATGTTAATTGGAGGGTTGTGATGAGACACAAAATTAAAAACTGTAATCTGTAATGTATTTTATAGAAATCAGTATGCTGCTGAAGTTTTAAAGCTCTGGAAGAATCAGATGGTCACTCTTGTGTTTTATAAAAACAACTCAAGTTGTAGCATCTTTATACGCAAAGACAGGCTACAAAATAGGAAGAAAACCTAGATATAGTGCCAATATTTACCTCTGGAATGTTTCATCTTACATTTATGGTCAACTTCTGTTTATTTTTCAAGATGCAGATCAAAGTTCTCCAGGGAAGATTAACAAAAGTTCCCTAAGGAAAGTTATTTTTACTGCCTCATCCAAAATATTTTGTATCCTCTGAAAAATACATGTTAAAAAAAATTAAAGGGGTGCCTAGGTGGCTCAGTCAGTTGAGTGTCCAACTTCAGCTCAGGTCATGATCTCATAGTTCATAGGTTCGATCCCCACATTGGGCTCTGTGCTGATGGCTCAGAGCCTAAAGTGTGCTTCAGATTCTGTGTCTCCCTCTCTCTGCCCCTCCCCTGCTCGTGCTTTGTCTTTCTCTGTCTCTCAAAAATAAATAAATGTTTAAAAATTAAAAAAAAATATTTTGTATCCTTATGACAACATTTTATTATTTTTTTGTACATTTAAAATATAGATGAGGTACATTTAAAAAATATGGGACTGAGCTCATTGTACTTTAGAATTCAAGGAAAATTATAAAAAATACTGTATAATTTCTTATTTTATTAAAATGTCTTGGGGCGCCTGGGTGGCTCAGTCGGTTAAGCGTCCGACTTCAGCCAGGTCATGATCTCGCGGTCCGCGAGTTCGAGCCCCGCGTCAGGCTCTGGGCTGATGGCTCAGAGCCTGGAGCCTGCTTCCGATTCTGTGCCTCCCTCTCTCTCTGCCCCTCCCCCATTCATGCTCTGTCTCTCTCTGTCTCAAAAATAAATAAAGCGTTAAAAAAAATTAAAAAAAAAAATAAATAAAATGTCTTATGTATTTATTCTGCATTACTTCCATTCACTTTTCCTGTTTCCTCCATGGCTCCAAAGACAATAATTCTAATGACTTAAATAATTTGCTTTTTTATTTATAAGCATTCTTTCTGGGACATGTTAAATTTTAAATTTATATATATATATATATATATATAATTTAAATATATATATCACATTTTAACTCATATATTCATATGCTTCATCCATGTTGTATGAGCACATTGAATCTGTTTATTCTAACCGCTTCATTTTTCACAGATCTATAAATAACTGATGTACTCTCCTAATATGGACAGATTGACTTCAATTTTCCAATGTCACAAGAATGCCACATTGAATATCCTTTAATGTGTCCTTTTATGCACGAGTGTTAGAATTTATTTGAAATATATACTGAGGAATGGAATAAATCATGCACATTCTTAACTTGACTAAATACTGCCAGATTGCTTTCCAGGATGGCTGTTCCAAACTACACTCTCACCAGCAGTGCATGAAGGTTCTGATACACATACTTCCTTCTCTACATTTCTAATCTTATAAGCATAAAGTATTATCCATCATTATTTTATTTTGTATTCCTCTGATTATAAATGAATTTCGGTATTTATATGATTTTTAGCTTTCTGGGATACCTCTTTAAAAACTGCTTGTCTATTGGGGTTCTAGTCTTTTCTATGATTTTTAGGAGTTCCTTATATATTCTAATCCTTTCTCAGGTTTAGACAATAAGAACATTTTCTCAAAGTGTTACTATCTAATAATTATTTTTAAGATGTGCTTTATTTTACTGAATAGAAATTCTCAATTTTGATGTATTCAAATTCATTGTATTCAAAATCAAATTCATTTGGTCATTAGTTTATGCTTTGTGCTTTTCATGTATATAGCAATATTTTCCCACCCTATGATGCATTGATATCCCACACTATCCATACTCTTTGCAGTTTCACAGATCATATTTTGATCTTATTTCATCTGGAGGTCACCCTCTTATAATGCACTCACTAGAAGTTTGGTCTTATTTTTTTCCATTTTGTTTCCCAACTGCCACTGAACCCAAATGTTCTTATGTTCTAGTTATTATTGCTGATCTGTGCAAATTCTATTGTATTGGATACATTAATCTTGTGGTTGGTAATCTTACCAGGCAAGATGGGGTGAGATCCCTATAGCCTATCTCCCCTGATCATTACACTATAAAAATTCAGGACTTAGTAACACAAACAGCAACTACATATAACAGAGGATGATGAAAAGTTAACAGCAGCAGGTCGATCACAGAGGAACCCATAGTCCAACCATTATGATCCTCAAGTGGTTGAATTTCACAGTTGTCTTCCCCACCTTTTTCTCCCTGTTTTGACATGGTAGAGCTGGGTCTTGGACTGAACCATGAGCAAACATGGCAAAAATTCCAAAAGAAATCCTCCTCTTTTTAGCCAAAAGATTGTAAAGGGGCCACATGAGGCAGAGAATATGGGAGAAATCACACCCTTTCCTTTTTCTTGCTTTCTCTTCTGGTTTTCTTTTTTGTTTCTGCCTTCTGAGGTCATCCCATTACAGTAGCTTCACAGCGGTATTCAGGTTTTTGATCTACTGTTGGCACTGCTCTTTGTATTTTTCTTTTCTTGGATGATTTAAGTACACACTCAATGATCCTTCAGAGTTCAAAATATGGATCAAATTATGGATCACTGGTTGTACCCTGATCACCAAGTTTCAAACTCTTTCTCTCTGGCTAAACATATTCTATCTAATAATATGTATTATGTCCTCACAGTCTAATTCCACATGCCTCAAAATATATCCTACATCTTCCACACACAACAGCCAATAATACTAACCAAAATACAAAGATGACCCAAGTAACTTTACTCTTGTCACTAAAATTTTATAGCTGTATGTGTTTCAGTAAGGAAATCGGGAGGGAAAGGAGTGTGGATGTAACAGAGAAATTAGATGGGAATTCAGAGGAAAACTCCCCAAGAGGGATTTCTTTTATAGAATGTGATATTTTGAACTTTAATGGTAACAGTCCTGCTTCAAAGAGAAAAAAATACAAAGGAGTTTTAAAGGAACATTGGTCCTAATTTGTGCCGGATTATTTGCAACCAATTTCCGTGAATTACAGATCCTTTATACTCTTCTCAAACATGGTTCAGACTAAACAACAGTTGCTCTGCTGATTTTTGGCATCTCTATTTCAACACCAGCTGTAATAACTACATAATTATAAAGCATTCTGAAATTCATTAACCTTCTTCTGAATTCTTATAGAAATATCTAGGAGTGTATTTTTTTTACTTCTAATATGTCAGCCGTTAAGATTCAAGAGCTAAATCAGATTTTCAATATGGCAATAGGATCTATAACAGCAGATGAGAGGAAACAATTGTAAGAAGGGTAAGTAAAGTGGCAGACACAGATTGAGTGTGAAGAGTTGGGAATGTATAACATGTTCATTCATATTTCTGAGAAGCTCTATGTTGGCAATTGATGCCCATATCTCATGGTCACAGCCAGGACTATTTTCTTCTTGGACTGGTTTCCAAGGTTGATAATTATCATTCTGCCTACCCACCGCTTAACAGAATGGTAATCTAGAACTATTATGTAAGTAAATACATATTCAAAATTGATAATGTCGAACACAGCACAAGGGGCGGATAAAGACAAATATAAAGATAAAACAGAGAAGTAACTGAAAGTGAGAACAAAGGTGCCTATGTGAGATCTGGTGTCCAAAATTCAATCATACAGAAAATATTCACGGAGTATATAGCATCAGTAAAAGGTAGCAAATAAAAACCACATGGGAAGGAGTTGTAAAGTCTAGGAATTATTCATTCCTGAATGCTATTTTGTCCAATTACACAGATAATAGATTGGGCCATTAAAAATATTTCCTGGGAGTTACGTTAGGTTTGGAAATGATACTATTGTAGACAATGGATGACTGTGAAAGTTAAAATGGCCAGATATTCATAGACCTTCACTCTCAGTTCAGTTCAAGAGCAAGATGTATAAGTAGAATTATCAACAGGATAAAATTTATAACATAAGTAATATATAGAGATCCAAAATTATAGGTAACATCAAGTTTGGTTAATCTGTGCTACAGATAGGATTAATAGGCAGTATGGTAAAAGAAGACAGAGGAGGATTCAAAGCAAACACCTAAGCTGCTTCTTAGGGAATAACAGAGAAGCCCATTGCTTAACACTGGGGCCTCACATTGAATTATAATTTATGTAGGAAGATGACTACATACCAGAATTTCCCATTGTAAATATCCAAAAATATTTGTTATATAGCATGTTAGTAGATGTTATAAAAATGTTCCTAATTATCTGTTAGTAATATGAAGAAGAGAAAATGTCCCAACCTGCACTACCCCAGATTTTGTTCTCTGCCTCCTCGGCTCAGCAGGTCCAACAGCCCCGCTCAGATCCCATCTCTCTGCAGTTTTCCACAGGCAGAGAATAGGGCAATCGTGGGCCTCACCTTGTGAGTTTGTCTTCTCTGAGGAACTGTAGTCCTGTGGTGCCTGAGTAAAAATTATATTGTATCCAGTTTGGTTTTTTTTTTTTTTTTTTTGCCAAGAACTCCATTATTACATGTCAATTCAATTATTCCTTGGAGTCATTTTTTCACTTAATTCAAGACTATATAAGAACTATTCCTGTATACTGTGTCTAGAAGCACTGTCAACATTTCTACAAAGAAGTTATAATAAAACATTCTTGAAGGTATGAACAGTATTCACTTGACGCTATGTAGGTGACAAAAATTATGTTTCAATAAATGTACATAAAAATATTCAGGGGCGCCTGGGTGGCTCAGTCGGTCGAGTGACCGGCTTCAGCTCAGGTTATGATCTCCCGGTCCGTGAGTTCGAGCCCCGTGTCGGGCTCTGTGCTGACAGCTCAGAGCCTGGAGCCTGTTTCGGATTCTGTCTCCTTCTTTCTCTGCTCCTCCCCCACTCATTCTCTCTCTCTCTCTCTCTCTCTCTCTCTCTCTCTCTCTCTCTCTCTCAAAGAAAGAAAGAAAGAAAGAAAGAAAGAAAGAAAGAAAAAAAAACAGGGGCGCCTGGGTGGATCATTCAGTTAAGCGTCTTACTTCGGCTCAGGTCATGATCTCACAGTTCTTGGGTTTGAGCCCCACATCCAGCTCTGTGCTGACATCCCAGAGTCTGGAGCCTGCTTCAGATTCTGTGTCTCCCTCTCTCGCTGCCTCTCCCCCACTCCTGATCTGTCTCTCTCAAAAATAAACATGAAAAAATTTAAAACACACACACACACACACACACACACACACACACACACACACACACCCCCTCTACCACTTGAAACATGCATGTCTATGGAATACTTTGTATTTAAAATGCTCTGGGTTATATGGTTGAATTGATGGGCTGTTCAGATTTTTTCCCCTACTTTTTTGTAATTCTGCTGTTTTCTTCAAATGGATATTCACCCTTACATGAAGCTGTTTGCTGACTTTAATGACATTTCTCAGAATGATGAAGAATTTCCTTCAGGAACTAACACTTTTTTTCATAGAAAATGGTATTATATCAGAAGCACTTATTCCTGTAGGAGCTATGGAAATAATGCATTTACACAGAAAACACACTTAGCTTGCCTTGTGCAACATTGTATTATAGTCCTATCTGATTAGGCTTACTATTTGTCCACTTTGATATTGCCTCAGGAACTGCGGGTTGTAAAGTATGGGAATGACTAGAAATGGGAGTTACATACATAGCTGTTAGAAACATTAGGCTCAGCATTTGCTCTAAGAAGAAATAGAAAAAAAAAACCATATAATACTGTTAGATTTTTTGCTGGAAAAAATATTTAATGACACTTCACATTATTTCCAATTTATCATTCATACATCTTCCAAAATCAATTTTAAATCCTCTTGCAGCATTTTTTGTGAAGTTTTGGGGACAGTAATTTCTTCCTCAACTGGCATTCAGTTCTCAGATATCGAAAAGAAATAAAGTATACCTTCAAGTTACATAAGTACCATTTTACATTTGAACTTTGAATTATTTCCAAAATGATTTACTCACCATAAACTTATTTCAATCCAAATCAGAAGTGGAAAAACATGGAAGTACCTTACTATTTAAGCCTGAGACAATGCAATTGCATTGTACTACATTTTTCAAAAGTGCTCTATTAGTATCAAAGAAAGATGTGTGACTCCTGAAAACAATTGCAACAATTGTAGGTAATGTTTGTCTACAGAATATCTTGTAATTGAAATTGCTCTAAAAATATATATATACTTCCCCTTGATACAAATTCTGGTTTACTAATTGAAGATTTCTAATTAAAAATATTAAACTCAATTATCCTCTTCCAAACCGGAACCTTCTGTCTTCAGGATGAGTAAGAGTTACAGCAGTTGTTTTGATTGCTGAGTGTCCAAAGACTGAATTCTTAAGTCACTTTTTGTACTTAAGCAGTTTAAATAATAAGCCACAGTTCTACCAGAAATGCAGTCTTATGGGAAAAATGAGGACAGATCAATTTACTCAGGGGTCGGCATTAGCACTCAGGTGGCCACAGATATCCACTGTTATGCCTATCAGAACCAATCATTCGTTTATTCTCCTCCTTTTCACCCCACGTATTTAGATGTGTTTTCACAATCTTAATTCATCATAAAAATCACTTTAGGTATTTGAAAACACACACACATACACATTCAAGTTGTTGGAGCCACCCAAACCAGAATGAGACTGATTAGGGGAGAAACCATGCCATGGAAGTTAAACGAGATCCATAAGCATTCTTACATTCACCTAAATTCGAAAGAATAAATAAAACCAGTAGTTCTGAGAATG
This sequence comes from Prionailurus viverrinus, assembly GCF_022837055.1. NCBI lineage: Eukaryota > Metazoa > Chordata > Mammalia > Carnivora > Felidae > Prionailurus > Prionailurus viverrinus. The sequence continues at coordinate 44,687,123 of NC_062577.1, forward strand.
TGGTCCCTGGACCAGAAGCATTAGCATCAGCTGGGAAGTTAGAATAGTCAAATTCTAGGTTCCCATCCTAAAACTACTGAATCCAAAATTCTAGGGTTAGGGCCTAGAATTCTGGGTTTCAATTAGCCTTCCAAGTGATTATGATGTATATTAAGATCTGAAAACCATTGATACAGACCAAACTTTAAAAATGTGAACCACACTGAACATACTTTCATATAATGGCATAATCTGTTTCTCTAGCAATATGCCTTGAATTAGTTGATAGCTTCCATTGTCCTCCAAGTGATTTTCCAACTTCCTGAACTACAAAAAGGTCTTTGCTTCACTTTAAAATCAGTCAACGTCATGCAACTAACTGATTTCCTTATTTTACTTTATCTCTTAAGAGAGATAATGATGCCCTTCGTTTATAGAGTCAAGATACTTCACAAAATGAATTCAGCTCAAGGACTTAGGGTATTTTTCACAATAACTCAGAATATTAAATAATATTACTGTAATTACTTATTAAAAATCCAACATGAGGGGTGCCAGCATGGCTCAGTCTCTTAAACATCTGACTCTTAGTTTCTGCTCAGGTCATGATCTCATGGTTCATCAGATCCAGCCCTGATTCAGGCTCCATACTAATAGCATGGAGCCTGTTTGGGATTTTCTCTCTCCTTCTTTCTCTGAGTGTCTGTCTGTCTCTCCGTCTCTCTCTCCTCCCCCTCCCCAAATAAATAAACTTGAAAAAAATAAAAATCCAACATGTATTAATTCATATATTTGTGAAACATTGTGTGTGTTTCAACAATATCACTAAGTCATTAATTTTTATCATAATAAAATTTTTGTTATCGACAGGCACAGCTTAAAATCATTGCTCTTTCACTGTCCCCTGACATATTCTGATTACTTATTGTACAACTCATTGTTCAGGGCCATCTGACAGACGGGATATCAGCTACTGAAGCCTTTATAGCTTTACATTTGGGGAGAGAAGTGATACTGGAGGTTTGTTTAGGATTCAGTTTAAAGTTTTCTCTAGGAATTTATTTATAACTTGAGTTAGGGTGAATGTCAAGATCAGTATCAGGGTTCCATCTCAGGGATAGAGGTTCTTGCTTTCAGATTAATCCTTTTTCTGATTTCACTCCCTCAAAGCAACATTTACTCGGTATGAAAAAAAAATCTAATAGCACCAAGAATAACTTGTTCCTTAGTTCCAGGGATAGCCAATGTCTATGTAGGGAAGATCTGGGGTCATGCTGCTTGTATGTCACACAGAATGCCAGTAATCTCCCTATAGTACTGGCTACAGCCTAATTTTGTGTCAGTTCCCATGGCCAGAAACACCTGTTAAAAAGATATAATGAGGCATATTAAATTTTTAAGAGTTTCTTTGGCCAAAAATCAATTCAAATTGGGCGAAGCCAAGGTAGGAGTGGTTATTAGCCCTCCACCAACCAGAGCTGAAGACAAGACTTTTATAGAAAAAAGGCAGAAACAAAACAAGGAAATGATTTGGCCATAGCTTAAGCATTTGCTTTACTTGAGAAAACCTAGTCGACTGTGATTGATTGTGCTTAAGTTTTGACTTCTTAACCTTGAAGCACTTACATGCTTAGGTTTTGGTTTTTGCTTATGTAGGCCGCTAAGGTATTAGAACCACCTCTGTCTAATGGCCCTGTTTAATCAATTTAACATCCATGTAAAGACATCTTGGTGCTTATACTGCTATGACAATTGCTGCTGACAAACCAGACATCAGAAAAAGGATTCATAGATTCATTCTCTCACAAATGCAGCTTCAGGTAGCAATAGTCCTGGATTGCCAGGACTAGGGTGAGGGTCTGGTTTAGATTACTTCCTTACAGAAGTTGCCTGTTTACTGGGTACCATGTTATATCACAGGAAATGGAGCTGGTCATCCTTAGGATGGTTCCCGCCACTGAATTAAGACTGAGGATACATAATGATTCCAGTGAGGTGAATTAATTGCTTTCTGGTCAAATATCTACAGTTAGCTATGTCTAGATACACTGTGGTTGTCTAGAGTAGTATACAATTAGGCATTTGACCTAACGAAAAAATGTCTACACAGGGAGAATTTGTTTAGTAAGTATGAGTCCACCCTCAGGGTTCAAATCCTTGATCCACCATTTAAGAGCTGGTCGAATTGGGCAAGTTGTATTATCTCTAACCTCTTATCCTTGTAAGTATAATTATTTAAAAGGAGTATTTCTTTAGAGTAATTTTTTATGATGTCCTTCCACATTTTTAATACAATTATACAAAAGAAATTATATTCTGTATCTACATAAAATAAATATTTTAACATTATGTATTGGTTACAATTACTTATATAAATTTTCCTTTAACCATCCCTCCATATGACTCTATTCACTCTTCTTTACATCTCATACACTTGGGCTTCTTTCTTTTCTGTTACCTTTCTGGGTAAAGATGCTAAACACTTTCTTAATATTCCTTCATTCTTTAATTAGCCCCTGCTCTACAAGGCAGAGTTTTGAATCTCTCCTCGTTTGGCTTTTGGTTGAATCATTTCACTCAGATTCTAGATGTGGTGTTTCTGCATTCTGAACTGATGTTTTAATCATATAGAATCAGTGTGTGGTCTATTTCTATACAGATTTTCATTATGTTTATTTCTTGTTTTTAAAGACTGGTTCTCATGTTTTACACCTGAAACTTATAAAAGTGTCTTAAAATGTTTGTACAGTTTTTCTCCCATTCCAAATACTCAGACTCTGGCAAGATGTATAGGATCTGTCAACTCAAAGCAGACAACACAGATTTACATCTTTCGGCAAGCAAGGTTGGACTCGAGTGACGTGACTGCCCTATTCTGATTATTGGTACTATTAAGTTCCTTTGGCCTTTGAACAACAAAGCATGAGAAGGCCATTCATTTAAGTGATTAACAGGTAAAAGGAAGTAACAAGTATGAAGCACCTATTCAAAGAAGGCAACATGCACCAGGGGTATACAAAGTTGTCTAAAAAGCCAGTCCTCCTCAAAAGACATAGAAAGCTATAGAGTGATACATAAATAACTATAACATACTAAGAAACTGCAGAACACCAGTTCAGGGCAAGATATTTTAAGCTGAGGCATTTAAGCACAAATTGCAACTGCATCATTTACTAGTTGAGCTTCTGAAACCCTCATTTTCTCATCTAGCACAAGAACATAAATAATGACTGCCAGATTTTCCATATATTTGGCTATTAATAAAAAGTGCCGCCAAAAGGAAAATTGTCACACAAGTTCTCTGAACACATAAAAGGCAAAAATACACAAATAAATAAACTCTGAAGGAGAATTGAAATAACATGTTTCAAACTTATTTCAAATTGTGGCAAAGATCGAAAAATATCAATAAAGAAAGAAAGGTTTGGGAACTATTATAGATTTAAAGACATTGATATTCACTAAAATATGCAAAATGCTATATGTTGTCTAGTTAAAATTTACGTAAATATGTATAGAAATGCACAGTAATAATAAAGCACCAAGTATCTTGATGGTGGTTATCTCTCAGAAAGAGAAGGAAATATTATCATGATTTCCTAAAGTGAACAGTAAATATCTGGATGTTTTTCTTATTCACTTATGTGTTATATAAAATATTTAGCATTAAAAATAGTAAATTCTAATTTTAAAAATTAAATTGTTAGTGAAAGACAACTATGAATTTCACATTGACAATGAAGGGTATCAGAACCAAGTATCTAAATATAGTAACAGAGATATTTATCACCTGGTTAGTTCAATGTGTTATATGCTAACAACTTTTTTTTTAAAGATTTTATTTAAATTCCAGTTAGTTTAACATATAATGTAATATTAGGCTTAAGTGTACAATACAGTGATTCAACACTCCCATACAACACTCATTGCTCATCAGGACAAGGGCACTCCTTAATCCCCATCACCTATTTCACCCATCCCCCAACCCTTCCCTCTGGTAACCATCAGTTTGTTCTCTATAGTTAAGAGTCTGTTTTTTGGTTTGCCTCTCTCTCATTTTTCCCCTAGGATACACCACCTGTTTTGTTTCTTAAACTCCACATGAGTGAAATCATATGGTATTCATCTGTCTCTGAATCATTGCCAATGATTCTTAATCCATTAAATATAGTTTACCAAAGTATATATATCTGTAAGTGCCCCAGGAAAGTGAGGCTTATATAGGATGAGTGAGAAGCTCTGATAGTGCTTACTTTCAACATGATTCATTTTGTACAAAGAGCTAACATCTAGTTAAGCAGTAGGGTTCTAGTGAGAGACCTCTTCTAGGTTGCCATCTCTGTGTTTTTACATGGTCAGAGGGGCTAGGAAGCTCTGTGGGATTTCTTGTATAAGAACACTAATTCTATCTATGAGGGCTCCACCCTTAAAACCTATTCAACTTCCCAAAGTTTCCATCTCCTACCACCATCACATTGGGTAATCACATTAGGATTCCAATGTGAATTTTGGGGGGATTCAAACATTCAGACCAACACACTCTCTTTTGTTCTATAGCACAAGAACAATTTGTGAGAGTGAAAAGAATATACCAATTTCTCACCTGATTTGGGTCATAACTGTTCACATTAATTATCCGAGAAAGCCAGTTGCCCAATACATGATAACATATGGTCCATGGCTAATCGGAGTTCTACTTTAGAAAATAAGGAGCCATCTCTGCTCTTATGGGAAACTAAGCTTGACACAGCCTGTCCCACTGACAGAACGGGGACTGTTGTCCTGGTAACTCACTGCACTGCAATGCAAAGTAAATATAAGGGTCATTTTTAGGTTTTTGTTGTTGTTGTTAACAATCCTGCCTTGAATCACAAACTCTATGCCCTTAAAGGCTCTCAAATCATTGTGACACTTATCTTCTATAGTGTTTAACTTTAGCTTACAAATATTTGCCCAGCTTCTATTTTATTTATCTTCTGTTGTATTAAATGGAGCATTACATGGACTGAAGTCAGAGTCTGATGTATAGTTCAATGTCAAGATTGACTGCCTTCTGTTGTACTGATGCATAAAAGTGGTCTGTATTCAAAGACCACTTCATTCTGTAGAATTCTTTGTTCCAAGGAAATATATGTATTAGAATACATTTTTGCTATAGATCAATAATTCTACTTCTATCTACTGTCATAAATATTTAACATCATGAACACTTATTTCATTTTACATTTGTAGGACCAACCTATAGATATCACAGATGCATAAGCTATAATACAGAAGATAATATTTTAAAAATTTAAACTTTATGAATTTAAAAGTAAAAATATAGATGGCAGAATTAGGATATTGGAGGAAATCAGTGGGAAGAAGCTATAGAGAGGAACTATTTTCCTTTATCTAGAATGAATAGTTATAATACATAAAAATGTGATTTATCAAGAAATGCAGATTTGGGGGTGCCTGGCTGGTTCAGTCAGTTAAGCATCACACTTCGGCTCAGGTCCTGATCTCATGGTTTATGGGTTAGAGCCCCTCATCAGGCTCTGTGTTGACAGCTCAGAGCCTGGAGCCTGTTTCAGATTCTGTGCCTGTCTCTCTCTCTCTCTCTCTCCCCCCCTCCTCGGCTTGTGCTGTCCCTCTCTCTCTCTCATAAAAGTAAGTGAACATTAAAAAATAAAAATTCAGATTTGGTATAGTATTTAAAGTCTAAATGGCAACCAGTGAAAGGGTTTGCATGAACTGTTTGGTATGGAGAAGGAAGGAAATTGAGATATTTTGAGAAAATTTTTCATTTTTTATAAGATTCAGAAGAATCTATCTAAAAATTATAATAAAAAAGAAAAGGCTGAGTTTGAGATTTTCTGTAATGGTGTTAAGAGGACCAAAATCAAAAATGGGTGAAAATGAATGTGTTTTGAATTGAACTAGAGACTTAAGCTAAGACAGAAATTATAACAGTTTTATACAGTTAATCTTCCTTAGTTGTGCACTTATTAAGTTTATTTATTTATATTTAGAGAAAAAGAGAGAGAAAGTAAGCACAAGCTGGCAGAGGCAGAAGGAGAGTGAGAGAGAGAATCCCAAATAGGTTCAGCACAGAGCCTGATGTAGGGCTCGATCCCAAAAACCATTGATAGGTAAAAGTCTGTTATAAGATGGCTGACAGGACTGATAGGGGAATTCCAGTCCCTGCCCAAAGACTCCCCTTCTGGGTTTTTCTTCCCACCCTGCTTGCCATGTGAACATACTATAAATTGTCCCCTCTGCTTATGCTTGGGACTCAGATCTCTGGAGAGTTATCCCCTCTGAGCCTGCTTGTGTAAAATAAACTTCCTGCCTTCCAAGATCTCTGAGTATCCCTTGGTTCTTCTGCCAGGTGATCCAGACCAGGCTATGTAACACCATGAGCTCATGACCTAAGCCAAAGTCAATAATTGGACTCTCAAGGTGCCTAGGCAGCTCAGTTGGTTAAGGGTCCAACTTCGGCTCAGGTCATGATCTCTACTGGGCTCTACAGTGACTGACCCTGTCTCCCTCTCTCTCTCTGCACCCCCCACAAAACAAAACAAAACAAAACAACAAAAAAGAATTGGATGCTGAACTGACTGAGCCCATCCAGGAACCCCTTATTTACTTCAAATGTAGTCACACTATAAGACAATGCTAAATTAGGTTCTTGGACTCAACGTCCAACATGGAAGAGAGGGTTTCTCCCTACATCAACAACCAATTCTGACACTATCTACCCACACTAGCATCAGATTGCACAGGAATGAGTTCAGTTCTACAAGACTCCCCACTCCCCTCACTTCAGACCCCTGAAGCCTGGATTGTTACCTGTACTTCTAACCAACTGGCTATAAATCAGAAATTCTGTAGGGGACAAGGGCAGCCACCCCAAAATGTGCCGCTTTGATAAATTGATTATTTTAAATAAAAGTTACTTGGGAAACAGCCAGTCCCCCTGAAAGCAGGAAATAAATATCCCATATGAAAGGTACCATCCTTGTACTAAGTAAAAAGACATCCTTATCATCAGAGATAAGAACTTTAAAGCTGACAAAGCTGTAGAAAACAAACCTTGCTACTTCCCCCCCATAATCTACTACCTCAGCCCAAATTCTACCCCAAATTCCTTGCTAATTACAGTTCCCAAATATCTGTTTTCTTTATTCTGTCAATTCCTTACAAATGTATAGCCTCTTTTTCTAACAAATATAAAAACCGTCACCATGGTCATTTCTTTAACAGAACTTAGAGAAACATTTCATTTACTAGATCACTGGTTTATTATCATATAAAAGGAGGTAACTCAGGAACATCCAGATGGAAGAGATGGGCAAAGTACAGGGAAAGGATGGAAGCTTCCATACCCTCCAGACATACCACTCTCCTAGAACTACCACACATTCACCAACCCAGAAGCTCTCCAACACTGACCTTCTGGGTTTTTATGGAAGCTTCATTACATAGGCAGAATTGATTCAACCATTGGTCACTGGTGATTCCTTCAACCTCCAGCCCCTCTCTTCTCCAGGGAAATCATCGGGTGGGACTGAAAGTTCTAACCCTCTGATCAAGTGGTTGGTTCTCCAGCCACCATTCTAAGGTGGGATCAAAAAGTTACCTCATTAAGGGGCACCTGGGTGGCTCAGTTGGTGAAGCATCTGACCAGCTCAGTTCATGATCTCTTGGTTTGTGGGTTTGAGCCCCATGTCAGGCTCTGTGCTGACAGCTCAGAGCCTGGAGCCTGCTTCGGATTCTGTGTCTCCCTCTCTCTCTCTCTGCCCCTCCCCTTCTCACACTCTCTCTCTCTCTCTCTCTCAAAATAAATAAACATTTAAAAAATTTTAAGTTATCTCATTAACATAACAAAGGGTACCCTTGTTGCTCACCATACTTAATTTCCAGGGGTTTTAGGGGCTTAGTACCAGAAATGGGAGGGAGACCAAATTTTTTCTTATTATAAATAACACCACAAGTGCCATTTCAAGAAAACAAAATATACTAATTTTTTTTTCTCTTAGGCAAAAACCCTGTAACAATTGTGCTCCAGTGCAGAGTTTTGCACCAGATTTGTTTCAGTTGTTTGCTACATACTTTCCATTCTTGAGAAATGTTCTGTTATCATTAAATAAACATGTGTGGGAAAGAAGAGAATATTTATATACATAATTTTGCATATTTCAAATTCAACACTATATATCCTATTGAATATAATGTAAACCTGTCAGTTGCATTTTACTTTAAACATATGATTTATTATGTGTTTATAAAACAGGGGACACTGGAAAAATAATCATATTTTATTCTAAAATTAGTGGCACTGGCATAAAGACAGAGGTTTACTATAACTGCAAACAAAATGTGTCCTCATTATGAGAAAGTAAGTTAAGTGTGTCTTGATTTAGAAAACAAACAGGCCAAAATTAAACTTAATGTGCTTTTGCATAACAGCAGTCTTCCTTTTCGTATCAAAAATAGATTCTTACATTATTCCAGAGACCAGATTATTTTACTTTTATTTTCCTCCAAATAATGTCTTTGTTGTGGTTGTCCTTTGACACCAATTCACTGAAATACAAAATAACTATCATTTACGGAGTTCCCACAGTCAAGATGAAATGTGGTTGTTTTGCTTTTCATTAGAAATTTCCATAAAAAGTGTCTTTTAAGACAATGAATTAATAGGCTTTCTCTATGTGACACTGTCAACTTAGGATCATAACTTGTTAGTTTTAACGTATCTTAATAGTTTTTTTTAACTGTAGTGTCTATTTTCTAAATACACTATTTTATGTATTTCCCTTAAATCGGTAATAACCATCCTAAATAGAATACAAGTGTATAATGTTTGAAAGACATTAACTGTATAGAGAAGAGAGCAAAAAATAAAAAAATAAAAAAAAGAGGTTAGAGTGGAAGAGAGCCAAAGCATAGGAGACTCTTAAAAACTGAGAACAAACTGAGGGTTGATGGGGGTGGGAGGGAGGGGAGGGTGGGTGATGGGTATTGAGGAGGGCACCTTTTGGGATGAGCACTGGGTGTTGTATGGAAACCAATTTGACAATAAACTTCATATATTGAAAAAAAAAAAAGAGAGAGCACTTAGTGATTTTCGACGCTTGCTAATTTACTCAAACTGTCAGGCTCCTCCTTCCTATAAAGTGTTTGCAGATTGACCATCAGTAAAAGAAACTGACAGCATGGACCAGTACATCACGTCAAAATCCCACTTGATGTCATCACAAAATGGCACTTTTTCCATACTCTTTATTTACACTGATTTGGCAAAGAAGTGCCATTATCTTTGCATGCTTTGTCTCATTGCTTTTGCATATTTAAGGTCATGCTGAAACATGTAATTACACATTACCTCAATTCTTCTGGAAGCATTTTAGTGATTTTTAGTAAGTCTTCATGTTTTATAAGCATATTAAAGAAACTGGATTGCTATTTAATTAAAAATAAGAACTTTCCAAGGATCACATATACAGTGGACAAATAAAACTATCTACATAAAACTCTTCATGAAAAACTGCTGTAACAAAATTAAATTATGCCCTTATTTTTTATAAATCCAAGGTTGTCTCTTCACATCCAACTTCTGCCCCATCTTTCTGATTCTTTCTTACACGATCTTTCTAACTCTGTATTTTCTCTCAGTCTACCAGTGTTGGTCTAGCCTCTTTTTCCCCTGGTCTTCACTATTTCCACTTTGGGTCACCTACCTATTCTCCAAAATCCAACAAAATAGTGAAAAGTAAACCTTCCCTCAATACACTTGTGCTCCATTATTTTTTATATATAATACAATTAACTGTTGCTGTAGAAAGTCACATACTTATGCAAACTGATGCCAATAAAAAGCCTGACCCCCAGCTTCCACTGTGCCCTAATACTTGCTGCCATTCCCTTATGTGGCTTTGATCATCTCAAGGTTATAGTACATTTTCCTAACTTTTACCAGGTTAATAAACTTTTTTTTTTAATTTTTTTTAACATTTATTTATTTTTGAGACAGAGAGAGACAGAGCATGAACGGGGGAGGGGCAGAGAGAGAGGGAGACACAGAATTGGAAGCAGGCTCCAGGCTCTGAGCCATCAGCCCAGAGCCTGACGCGGGGCTCGAACTCACGGACCGCAAGATCGTGACCTGAGCTGAAGTCGGACGCTCAACCGACTGAGCCACCCAGGCGCCCCAATAAACTTTCTTACTCAATGCCTATACCTCTTACTCCCAACAAATGACATTCTTTGAATTTGTTTCACCTAGAAAATTAGACGCATCTAATCTATTCTCCTTTGATATCTTGCCCACTCACTTTACAAATGTACCTATTTGTATTTCTATCCTCATTTTTATGCCTTCTCCTGCTGCAGCCAAGGATGCCTTTTATTTACATTTTGATCCTTCATCTACTTTTATTCTTCTGTTCCAGATTCCCTATTCTATCAATGATGCCTTATTTCTCTCATAGGTTTTCAAACCTTTTAATTACTCACAGCTCCTTTCCTAATAGCTACAAATAACCTCAGGTCTTTCTCATATTAGAAGTAACAAGCAGCAAAAATTTAATACAAAACAAATATAAGCTATTTTGACTTCATTTTTCATGTTCCATACTACATCTTCATTCAAGTAGTCATTGTACGTACGTGTCCTTAATTCATCTTTTCTAATAAACCTTGCCTCCACAATCTATTACACTTGACACTGTCTAACTCATTGAAAAATCAATGATTCTCCTTAAAATCCAAACTTTCTCCACTATTTGACTGTGTTATAAAGTTTTTAAATATCCTAACAATTCTTTTTTTTTAATGTTCTTATTATGTATTTATTTTGAGAGAGAGCATGAACATGAGCAGGGGAGCGACAGAGAAAGATGAAGAAAGAGAGTCCCAAGCAGACTCTGCTGTGAGCACAGAGCCTGATGCAGGGCTCCATCCCACAAACCATGATATCATGACCTGAGCTGAAATCAAGAGTCAGTCAGTCAATCGATTGAGCCACCCAGGCACCCCTCTCTTAACAATTCTTATTCCTCTGGCTTCTTTGACATGACAGAAAAATATTCTATTTCTGTGCAGATTATCCAGCTACTTTTCCTTTGCTCCTCTAACTCCATTCATCCTTTAAATATTTGCTGACCTCCTCGATTACTTTTTTCTTCCTCCTGTTTCTCTGCTTGATCTTCACCACTTTTGTCTCTTTAAGAAATGCTGAAGAGAAGATTTCCATTACAAATCTGATAAATGAGTTCTAAACCTGAAATAAATGTATGTCAATGATTTCACAGTATAAAGGAGGCAGCAATGCTTTGGGGTTAAGACACCCCTTCGAAAATGAAAAGGCTAATTGTGGTAGGCAATACTCTAAGCTGACCTCTAAGATACCTCTCTCCTGGTGTAAACACCCTGTATGATTCCACTAAGTTCGGAAGGAACCTATAATATGAGATACTGTTTTCATAATTGATTATATTATGTTATATTGGGGGGGATTATTTTGGGTCTGACCCAATCAGGTGAGACTTTTAAAAGTGTAATATTGGGGCGCCTGGGTGGCTCAGTCGGTTAAGCGTCCGACTTCGGCTCAGGTCACCATCTCACGGACCGTGAGTTCGAGCCCTGCGTCGGGCTCTGGGCTGATGGCTCAGAGCCTGGAGCCTGCTTCCGGTTCTGTGTCTCCCTCTCTCTCTGCCCCTCCCCCATTCATGCTCTGTCTCTCTCTGTCTCAAAAATAAATAAACGTTAAAAAAAAAAATTAAAAAAAAAAATAAAAGTGTAATATTTCCTCTGGATGCTCACAGAGCAAAAAGCCAGATAAACGTACTCCTACCTCCCTGGAAGAACACAATAGCTATGTTGTGAATGGCCCAGGGGACCATGGGGAAGGGACTGCAGGCGAATTCTAAGAGCTGAGAGCAGACTTTGTCTGACAGCTGAAAAGACACTGGGAGCCTCAGTCATGTAACTACAAGAAACTGAATTTTCCCAACCCCCTGAATGAACTTCAAAGAGGATCCTAAATTATAGATGAGAACACAACTTGATCAACATCTTGACTGCAGTCTGTGAGATCCCAAGGAAAGGCTCAAGATAAGCCATGCCTGGACTCCTGAACCACATAAAACTGTGGGATAAAATGTGTTCATAGAATTTCTTAACTTGTGATAATTTGTTACACAGCAATAGAAAATGAATAAACTAATGAATCTGTTCTGCTATCCTATTCTATTCAACCAGTCTGTGTCTTCTTCTATAGGGCAGTCTGTCCAGTAGAACTTTCTGTAATGACGGAAACGTTCTATATATGAGCTATCTAATACAGTACTACAAGCCACAAATGGCTACTGAGCATTTGAAATATAGCTAATGGAACCAAGAAACTGAATTTTTAATTGCATTTAATTTTGAATAAGTTAAATAGCCATTTATGGCTAGTGACTACTTTACTGGATAGAACATTTAAGGTGTGATGAGGTACACACCTTTCCCCACATGGCAAAAGCACACATTTTCCTTCCATCACTATTAATATCAAAGAAAGGAGCTTCATTCTCAGGAATTTGGTGTGTCAGATAACACAAAGATATCAGAGATGAGAGCCTATACCTCCTATACCCTGCTTCTTATGGAACAGCTCAGCTGATCTGACTTTTCTGCCCATTTGAGTAGAGTAAACAATGAAGGAGTCATGATGTTAGAAGAACAAGATGTGAATCAGTAAAGTTCACATTCTTACATTTTGGCCTACCAAGGAATTGACTTTGGGCCCATGAAAAGGTAACAGTAATTGAAGTATATTATTGAAACCCCACACAACGATAGGACTTGTCAGGAATGACATCCCTAAAACCATGAAGCCACAGACATTCCTAAAACCATCACCAGGAAACATCAAGAACCCCATGCTGTTGTTCTGAATTAGATAATGTCGTTTAGAATGAACTGTTCCATTACTGGGTATCTCTTTAAAGGAGAGCATAGAGAACAGGGCAAAAGTACAAATCAATAGGAAAGAAGTAGGCATTCAAGTTAGCGTGGAGAGGGGGATGTTAGGTCATTTTTGTGGTATGAACAGTGTTGTTGCATTTATCTGTGCTCAGTCATGATTACAGAGGGGTCTTGTTTTTGTCTCACTCCATCACTGTCACGGAATGACCTTGTCTGATATTGCTGTTCTCTGAAATGGTTTTGTTCAGCAGAGGAATTCTGTGGCCTAGCTGTTACTGCAAGGTCAGCTGTCAGTTGACAGCTGAGGGGGCTACTTCTTTTCTTTCTCAAAGGCAATAATTGGATAAAAATAAAACCCTTGAGTCTGTGCATCACTGATTTCAGATGGGTCAATAAACTGATAATGTGCTGACAATACACATTTTTCATTTCTGAAGAGGCTTCTCACCCAAACTTCTGATTCATGTCCACAGCTGTGTCCTTCAAATCTTCAATTAGCTGTCCCACTGCACTTCCAAATCAGCATGTCCAAAAATGTTCTCAGGATCTATGCGGCAAACCTATTTCTCTTCCTGAATTATCTGTCTCTGCTATAGGTACCAATTTATGTTAAGCAAGAATCTCATGTCACATTCTTTACAAAAAATCATTCAACCTATCACATTATTCATCAGTTCAGCCAATTTCAATTCCTATGGACTTTGCCATCTATCATACCTTTTTAGAACTAATCCTTATTCCATGGTTCATGGATAGGAAGAATCAATATCGTCAAGATGTCAGGTCTTCCCAACCTGATCTACAGATTCAGTTCAATCCCAAACAAAATCTCAGCAAATTATTTGTGGGTATGAACAAACAGACTCTAAAGTTTATATGGAGAGGCAAAAGACTCAGGAGTCCACTCAGTACTGAAGGAGAATCATAGAGGACTGACAATACTCAGCTTCAAGACCCACCATAAAGGCAGCGTTCTACTTCAAGTTAGTGTGGCATTGGTCAAAGAACAAACAGATCATTGGAACAGAAGAGAAAGCCTAGAAATAGACCCACAAATGTATACTCAATTCGTTTTGACAAATGAGCAAAGACAATACAATATAGCAAAGACACAAATGATGTTGGAACAACTAGACATTCCCATGCAAATATCATCTTCCTCCTCCTCCTCCTCATCATCATTATCATCATCATCTAAATACAGACCTTACACCCTTCAATTAACTAAAAATGGATCTCATATCTAAATGTAAAATGCAAAATTATAAACTACCTAGAAGATAATATTGGAGAAAATCTAGACGACCTTAAATATGGCAATTACTCTTTAGATACAACAGCAATGCCTCGATCCATTAGAGAAATAATTAATAATCTGTACTTCATTAAAATTAAAAACTTGTGCTGTGCAAAAGATAATGTCATGAGAATGGAAAGGCAAGCCACAGACCGTGAGAAAATATTTGCAAAAAATACATCTGATAAAGGACTATTATCTAAAATATACAGAACACTCTTAATATTCAACAGCAAGAAAACAACTCAATTACAAAATGGGGACGAGACCCAAACAGACATCTTACCAAAGGAGAGGAACATGACAAATAAGTATATGAAAAGATGCTTCACATCATGTGTTACCAGAGAAATGCAAATTAATTAAGACAACATTGAGATACTATTGCACATCTATCAGGATGGCCAAAATCTGGAACACTGAGAACACAAAATGCTAGCAAACACATTGTTGGTAAACATATAAAACAGAACAGCCACATGGGAAGACAATCTGACAATTTGTTATAAAACTAAATATACTTTTACCTTATGACCCAGCAATCATATACCATGGTATTTACCCAAACGAGTTGAAAACTTAAGGCCAGACAAAAATCTACATGTCATGAAATCTATGATGTTCATAGTAGCTTTAGTCACATTTGCTAAAACTTGGAAGCAACCAAAATATCCTTCAGTAAGTGAATGGATAAGTAAACTGTAATATATCCAGATAATGGAATGTTATTCATTGTTAAGAAGAAATGAGCTATTAGGGGCACATGGGTGGCTCAGTCAGTTGAACATCTGACTCGATTTCAGCTCAGGTCATGATCCCCGGGTCATGGAATTAAGCCTGTGTGGGGCTCTGGGCTGGGCATGGAGCCTGCTTAAGATTCTCTCTCTCTCTCTCTCTCTCTCTCTGTCTCTCTGTCTCTCTCTCTCTCTCTCTCTAAAATAAAAAAGAAAAGAAAAGAAAAGAAAAGAAAAGAAAAGAAAAGAAAAGAAAAGAAAAGAGCTTTCAAGTCATGGAAAGACACAGAGAAACTTCAAGTCATCTTTGAAATGAAAGAATCAATCTGAAAAGGTTACATACTGTAGGATACATGACAGTCTGGAAAAGGCAAAAAACTATGGAGACAATAAAAAGATCAGTGGTTGCCAGAGGTTGAAGGAAGGGTTGGATAAATAGGCAGAGCACAGTGGATTTTTAGAGCAGTGAAAACACTCTACATGATGATATAATGATCAATACATGTTCTTATACATTTGTCCAAACCCACACAATGTACAACACCAATAGTGAACCCTAATATAAACTGTGGACTTTGGATGAAAATGATGTATCAATATAGACTCATCAGTTGTAAGAAATATACCACTCTGGTGACGAATGTGACTAATGGCGTAGGCTATGCATGTGTGAGGGAAGGAAAGATATTGGAAATTGCTATACCTTCCTCTCAATTTTATTGTGGACCTAAAACTGCTATTGGCTATTTTAAATAATGCTTGAGAAAACTTTTTAACATCTACTTTCTCACCTACTGAGGGGAATTGTGGTGGCTATGAGCAGAGGTGACTTCGTGGGCACATGACCTGTGCAGGCTCATATATCCCTGTGCTTCGAAAAGCGCATACTTGATTTAACGCTCTGTTGCTGCTATGTTGAAACTGTTAATAATATTTTTTAACAAACATCCAGTTTTTAAATTTTGTACCGGTTTATACAAATTGTATAGCTATTTCTGGCTGTAAAAATCATTCTCCTAGACCTCCAACCAGGGGAATCATAACTGACCAGGGGCCTCAGTCATTAGGCTCTGAAATCCACTGCCACTGTTTTCTCTGAGGCCACGCCTCCTGGGGGGCTGCTTCCAGTCAGCACCAGAGCAGGGCAGGGATACTAAGCAACACATATTCCTGGGATAGAGAGGACTCCAGTAACTGCTGGCTTTGGCTCTAGCATTCCTTGACAGTCTTGACAAAGCTACTTTAAAATCTGCAGCAGTGTGGATCACTTCCACCCAGCCTTCAATCCCCTTTCCCTCCAGTGTAGGTCAGACTGACACCAGAGTCTGAAGACTTCCCATCTTACTCTGGATCCCTCAGCATTTTCTCCCACACAGGCATTTCCATACAGGAAAACATGTTTGCACATTTGGTCCCTTTTTGGTGTCTGCTTTGTGGAGGATGTGGACTAACACTGGGGATATAAATATCACCTTCACAGATTTGTTCTTGGCATTATAATGGAGATAATAAGTGAACCGATTAACACAGTGCCTTGCATATACAGAACATACATAAAAGTAGCCACTAATAATAATGGCAGTTGTAGTAATAGACATTTTAACCCTTTCTTGATTGAGATCCATTCCTAGGATATTCCAATAAACTAGTCCTTCTGCCTTTTATCTTATTTTCCTCAGAGTCATCCTCCATAACAACTTCCAGGGTGATCTGTTTGAATAGACCATTTACCCATGTTACTGAGTAGTTTAGAAGCCTTCAGTAATTATCACAGTTTATATATCGCATGAAATTGTAACAGGGAATTTGGATTATGCCTGATATTTTACCTGGGGAATAAAAAAAAACAAACCCTATCAGTCCACAGTCTACAGTCCATGATCCTTAATGTGTCATAAAAGACACCTCTTTGTGACCATGAATAACATCGCCAGCACTGCAAGGTGAGTTTTCTATTGCTCTCTTCCTTAATATGCCCTATTTTTTTTACAAGGGTTTCAGATCGTTGAGGTTATATATTTAACATATCCATCATGTTTCTTTGCGTCTTCCTTGACTGTCAAGGAGTCCATCTCAAAGTGTGGGGGTTCAACATATCATTGTTAAAGGAAAGAGGGCACTAATGAATAAATCTGGTGTCTTGAGTAGAAAGTTTTAGAATTCTTTGCCTCTTGCTTAAATGCCGATCTTAAGTAGAAAGTCACCTAGTTTTACATTTATCCAATTTTATACAAATACAAACTTTAATGAGTTTTGGTATAGTGAAGCATAAAATATTATAAAATTGTACTTTGAGAAAATACAAAATCAGAACACACTTAACCCTTAAAAAAAAAAACTTCCCACTTTTCCAATGACCCATATTTTTAAGCAATTTAATGTCATTGTATATTTTGGGAATTTCAAAACTCTCGTTTTATGGTTGATTGAGTTCATCTCTTTCTATATGTATTTCTACCTTCATGTTTAATTTTCTTGGCATGAACATGAATATGTAACAAAGCACCACCAGAACCTCAATTTTATTATGATTATTTTTTATAATGGCATTTTTCTTTTGAGACTAGGGGTACTAGGGTAATGTTTTAACACTAATAATCAAAGTTCACAGGATAGCATGCACCTATGAAAATAAATATTTCTCAAAATAAAGTCAGTTCATACTAGTTTATTTTTTGTCTTAACAGAAGTTACTGGTAATCAAATGTAACTATTTTTAATTCATATAAATATTTATTTCATAGTTATCATTCATTTTCACAGAAATATTCCTAGGAAGAGTTGCCAAATGACAAAAAAAAGTAAACATGAATTCTGATAAAATAAGAGAATAAATCTAATATTTTCCAGACAAGTTGAAAAGTTTTGGGACCCTAATTAATGTTCTTTAATAAAACAGCATCAATGTGGAGGAAATAATATTCTGTAAGCTATTAATTTCAGGGCATACATAATGCCAATAACAATGATGATAAGATACTATTTATTTTCTAAGTTTAGTGTACCCCAATACTCCATTTTTTCTCTACCATTATTTGCTTTTCCATGAATGATGTATTTGCACTGATGCATTAGTTTATATGCAGCATTCAGTTCATCTTCTGATTAAAAGCACTTAGTTTGGAAGATGTTTTGGAGAGTGGAAATGTTAGTCTGGACCATACATTAGAAGGAATATAACTAATTCATAAGGATCAAAAATATCCCTTGTGTATATTATCTGATAGCAACTAGATAAATTACCTATAACCATACTAAAATTATTTTTGAAATTAGCCTCTTTTTCAGAGTGAGTTAATTCAAAATTACCTAAAATATAATTATGATTCATTTATCTGTGCCTTAATAAGAGGAGCAAAAATACTTTCCTGAATGGATGTCTATGCAAATTTTATATATTCCCTAAGCCCAAAATGACCTAAATATTAAGACTGAGAATTTGCCTGTTCTGAACTCTGATGCTATGCAATCATGCATATCATTTACAAAAACCAGAATATTCATGGCAGTTTTTAGATATATATTATATTCTGGAAATAAAATGTTGTTCATCTAATGGATATTTTGAGTGACTAAGAAGGTTCTATTTCAGGGCAGTCATTTTTACACATAATATTATCAAATAAAACTATACTGTAATTTTTTAGAGAGCAATACATATATAATATATACATACACATATAGAACTAGAGACCTATAGCTTTGAAAAACTCTCCAGCCTCTAGCCAAGATCTAGCTAAAAACAAAACAAAACAGAAACCTCCAATTAGCTCTTATCGACCAACACTAAAATAAGAAGCGAAACCATTTTAATGTTACTACATTATTCAAGGTGTTCAACATAAACCTATCAATGTACATTTAAATTCCAATGTACACTGGAATGTATATTTCTGGGCCCAAGCCCCATTGGGCTTTGTGCTGACAGCTTGGGACCTCCTTGGGATTATCCCTCTCACCCTCTCTCTCTGCCCCTCCGCTGTTCATTCTGTCTCTCTCAAAATAAATAAACTTTTTTTTTAAAAAGCCTATAAATGTTTGGCAAACTTACCATGCAGGTAAATACTGAACATTAAGCTTATGGACTTCCCATTAACTTCATAATCAAAGATATTTTAGAAGCATAAAATGTTAGATACACTATAAATAACATATATAAATTTATACACACACACACACACACACACACACACACACACTCATACATAGCTAAACTAATTTTGCTTTGGATAATGACCATGTAAAGAAATCAAAACACCCTCCTATTGATAAGAAACTAGAAAATCTGTAACAAGATTCAAAATATACATCTCAGGTTCCAATCTAGAAGTATGAAGAAAGCCAGAAACATGAAGTAATATTTGTAATGTATTTCTCCCAGGATTCTCTAACAGTTCAGAAACAGAACTGACAGAATAAGAATCAGAGGAGATTTTGAGAGATTGATAGCCCCAAGGGATTAGAGTCTAAGAGGAACAAAGTTGAGGTTCATGAGTTGAGAAAAAAAAATATGTTAATAGCTTGGTCATCCTCCTAACCAGGCTTTGAGTTTAGACTCCTGCAAACACATTCAGACATGTTCATACAAGAAGTAACAGCTTTGAATCATTTCAATCTCTATAATTGGATTAAAGTTATCCAGTTTTGGGGAGGCTGGGTGGCTCAGTCAGTTAAGCTTCTGACTTCTGCTCAGGTCATTATCTCCTGGTTTGTGAATTCGAGCTCCACGTCAGGCTCTGTGCTGACAGCTCAGAGCCTGGAGCCTGCTTCAGATTCTGTGTCTCCCTCTCTCTCTGCCCCTCTCCTGCTCTTACTCTTTCTTTCTCTCAAAAGTAAATACATTAAAAAAAATTTTTTTTAAAAGTTATCCAGCTTCATCAAAATAAAAAGTAAAACTTCTCTTGAGGGAGATAATGCCATTCTATACTCCCATGTATTCATAAAAATTGGCATTTAGTTAAAAAGAAAAGCATGTACATGTGGAAAAAAAGATAAGATTATACAGACATAAGAGAAATAACAGAATAGAAATGGATTCGTTGAGAAGCCAAATAATGAAGCACTGAAATATAGATTTCAAAATAGCTATTCCTGCTATAAAAAGACAGTATTGTAATCTAGGTCCAGGAATGGAAACCAGACCATTCTGAAGAAAAATATAAATTCAAATTGGGGAAGTGAAAAATATAATAACAGAAATTAATGTTTCAATGAGTAGGCTTATCAGCCAACTAGACACAGCTAAATGAAATTGTATGGAAGAACATAATCAGAATGAACTCAGAAAGACAAAAAAAAAAGATTTAAAAAATGTCAAAATGAGAAGAAGAGATGTAGGGGGTATACTGCAAGCATCTCAGAAAAGAACTGTAGTACTTGATGGAGAATGAAGGGGGACATAAGCAATATTTGAAGAGATGTCTTCTAATTTTCCAAAACTGATACAGGAAATCAAACAACAGAAAACCTTATGACAAATTTGAAGCTGAAAAATCTACCACTGTGAAATTTACAATTGATATCTGCCTTCTGGGCCCTCTTTGTTAAGACCCTTTCATGATGCAAATGCAATGCAAAACCCCAACCACTGTTTATGAGGTGGAATGGGCTTTGCCATTAGACCATAAAGCAGGCAAAGACTGGTGGTGTCCTTTTCTGTGTATCTATTCAATATATTTAAATTCAACGTACTCAGTATTTTTCTTTGAGAAGACTTTTTTGGTCTTTTCTATTTATTTTGACTTTGAAAATTATCAAAATCAGTCCTATGGACCAACATGGCTCCAACTGACCATACAATCAGGGGCAATGAAAAATCTAACAGGAATCTTGAAAAAGAGGAGTCACTTGCTGCCTGTATTAGTTTTTTGTTTGTTTGTTTGTTTGTTTGTTTTATTTTGTTTTGTTTAGTGCTGGGACAAATTTAACATCTGAAAACAATACACATTTATCACCTCAGTTTCTGTGGGTCAATCTGTTCCACTTTAACTGGATCCTCTGTTCTGAGGACTGTATAGGCTAAAATCAAGGTATCAGCCTGTTACGTTCTCATTCAGCACTAGGGAAAGATGGACTCCTAAAGTTGCTCAGGTTGGTGGAAGAATTCATTTCTGTGGCTGTAGGATCCAGGCCCCGGAAGGCTTGCTAGCTGTGGACCATGGACGCTCTCAGCTACTCAGAGCCACTCTCAGATCCTTGCCATGTGGACCCCTCCATCTCGGCAATGGAAAACTTCACTGTGTTGAACTATTCTCATACCTCAAATATTTTTTCTCTTTCTTCGACCAGCAAGGGGAAAATTTACTGCTTTTAAACAGTTTTTGTGAATTAGTTTGGTCAACCCAGATTGTCTTCCAAAATCAAGCATGGCATATAACACAACCTAATTACAAGAATAATATCCCATCACACAGCCCTGGAACTTCAAAAGGAAGTGTAGAATCCTGGGGGAAGATTTTAGAATTCCACCTACCACAGTCCAGAAATGGTTTTACTAATGCAATCCTTACACTTAATGGAATCCCAACCCAACTAAGAGATGCCTATTATTATGTTCCTGATGGCACTGAACAAAGCGCCTAAAACAGTGACCTAGCATCCCACTTGAACCTTAACATTCACCACTCAGTATACAGAAAGTAACAAAGACCTAAGGGTAAGACGATCTGAAATCACTATATGGGGAACTAGCTTCTAGATATTAGTCTAATTTTCTCTTTCTTAGGTAACAGATGACACATGGCAAAAG
Source organism: Prionailurus viverrinus (assembly GCF_022837055.1). Classification (NCBI taxonomy): domain Eukaryota; kingdom Metazoa; phylum Chordata; class Mammalia; order Carnivora; family Felidae; genus Prionailurus; species Prionailurus viverrinus. The sequence goes on from NC_062577.1 coordinate 44,708,841, forward strand.
CTCACAGAAGCAAAGGTAATGCTAGGTTGACTGAAAATATTAGGGTAAAAGAAAACAGAGAAAAGGATGTATGATCATATCATAATGACCTGAAAAGAAAAAAATTAAAAAACATTAAAAGTGGCACTAATTTATATTCACAGGCTTGGGAACACTAAGACATCAGCAGCATATGTCAAACATGGCTACCACATGGAACTTCACAACATGTAACATGGGACTGAGAAGCTGGCAGGACACAGCATCCCCTCCCTTTTCAAATATACGCCGAGTTAAAGGGTAGAACAGGGGGAAAAAAAACAAGAAGATGAAAAAGATTCTAATACACACACATACACGAAAAACACATTTTCTTCAGAAGTACATTATATCATAGTGCTTATAGCTATAACTCCCATAAAATATATTTTGAGACACATATTTCTTTCTGACTTTACCCCAGCTTTCTATCATTGGGTACATTTCTGAGGTAGAGGTGTGGTATACACCCCGTAGCCTAATATTGTTTAAATCCAATAACGTTAGGGGCGCCTGGGTGGCTCAGTCGGTTAAGCGTCCGACTTCAGCTCAGGTCACTATCTCACGGTGAGTTCGAGCCCCGCGTGGGGCTCTGGGCTGATGGCTCAGAGCCTGGAGCCTGCTTCCGGTTGTGTGTCTCCCTCTCTCTCTGCCCCTCCCCCATTCATGCTCTGTCTCTCTCTGTCTCAAAATAAATAAACGTTAAAAAAAAAAATTAAAAAAAAAATCCAATAACGTTAAACATTCTCTCTATCTAGAAATTATTGCTGGCTTTTATGTAAATTATATAAGCCATATTTCAGCTTAAATAAGTGCTTCTCATTTTTAAAATATATCACGCTTGACTTTTCCCACTCAATCTTTATTGCATGAGCGCGTGGACGACTAAAACCACTGCCTTTGGTGACTTGGAATATAAACTAATATGTAGGCTTCTTGCAAAACAGCAGCATGCCACTCAATTTTGATTCATAAACATGTTCAACGTCATGATATTAAGAATTGGAAATTCATGGTTAAGGTTGATCAAAAAATTATTTTCATACATTAGGATTTAGAAACAGAATCAACTTTCTGTGACATCTAGACTTCCTAAATTTGATTATCATTTTTTTTGCAGCATGGTATGTGGGCTAAGCTTTCATCTGATTTATTGCACATCAGATCCAATAAACAATATACTGATATCATTTGTCTCATTCTATGAAACCAAACATTGCACTGCACAGAATCTACACATAAGAATAGTTTATTACAGTGACTAACTGAAATCTGTTTTAATAGAATCAAAAGCGACACTTGGTATGTGTTGGGTGGCACCAATTCCAATACTTTAGAGAAATTTGCTTTAGTAGTTTGGTGGGGGGGGGGGGGGAGGAGAATCCAACAAACACAAGAAAAATATTTCACCAATTTCCTAATTATTTAAATTGCAATCTTTGAAGCTAGATTTCAAACAGCATAATCATCAGATGTTTTATGCATGGCTATTGAATGTTACGAGGTACACTGGAATAGCTAATCATAAAAGTTAAAGATGTTTTATGGCAAAGCCAGTACACATGAAGACATATAAATCACAAAATATTTTATGTGAGGATTATGAAAGCACCCAATAAATTATCACAGTAGTTTATGAGAAACCAAAAGACCCCTGAAGAGAGTCTATTGCTCAGGAGTAGCAATACATGCATTTTGTAAAACAAATCACAAAAGATCAAACGAAAAATAATGTACAAAAAAATAACTTCAGGAACAAGAAAGACAAGAGCTTAATTGCTTTTTGATTCTTTTGTCTTTGGTATCCTTGACAAAGCCAAGAATTGCCTCAAGATAAAAAAACATTATATAAAAGAAAATGAATCCCAGGTCAAGGCTAAAACTTTTCAGAGAAGAGATATGGTAACACACACGAAAAAAATATACATTTATGTCAGGAAAATCTAAAAGATAAAATGTGAAATAGCCATAAAATAATTATTTCTAAACCCCTAAACTACCCTAAAATTCACTCAAAACCAACACTGAGATATCAAACATTTTAAGTATAAACATTTAAAAAACACAGTTTTGAATTTTGAAGATTAATAGTCTTAAAGATGTTATGCATTATTTAATCTTAGTTATGAATTCTATTTACATTAGGCTGATTATTTCTCTATAGAGAAATTTTATTTGGCTTAATTGCCCAAGTAAGAAAGACAATGACTATTCTTTTAGATCAACTATTTCATTTAAAAACATTTTAGGGGCGTCTGGGTGGCGCAGTCGGTTAAGCGTCCGACTTCAGCCAGGTCACGATCTTGCAGTCCGTGAGTTCGAGCCCCGCGTCAGGCTCTGGACTGATGGCTCAGAGCCTGGAGCCTGTTTCCGATTCTGTGTCTCCCTCTTTCTCTGCCCCTCCCCCATTCATGCTCTGTCTCTCTCTGTCCCAAAATAAATAAACATTGAAAAATTAAAAATAAATAAATAAATAAATAAATAAATAAATAAATAAATAAATAAAAAAAAATAAAAACATTTTAAAAATGGTCAGTACAGGGGCGCCTGGGTGGCTCGGTCGGTTAAGCATCCGACTTCGGCTCAGGTCATGATCTCACGGTCCGTGAGTTCGAGCCCCGTGTCAGGCTATGTGCTGACAGCTCAGAGCCTGGAGCCTGTTTCAGATTCTGTGTCTCCCTCTCTCTCTGCCCCTCCCCTGTTCATGCTCTGTCTCTCTCTGTCTCAAAAATAAATAAACATTAAAAAATAAATAAATAAATAAATAAATAAATAAATAAATAAATGGTCAGTACATTTTTTTTTTTAAGTAGGCTCCACACCCACCATAGAGCCCAACACAGGGCTTAAAGTCACTACCATGAGATCATGACCAGAGTTGAGATCAAGATTCAGACATTTAACCAACTGAGCCACCCTGGCACCCCTAAAAATTGTCAGTACTTTTAAAACATCATTTAATAAATGTCCCCTTAACTGATTCAAAGTAATGCTCAACAAATGATATCATTTTTAAATTGCCTAACTTTAGAGGATCTGGCCTACTGCATATAGTATGGCATAGGCATAAAATTAACTTACTAGCCACCATAATCCTCCGAGGAAGAGAAGCTAAGCAATATCCAAAGTTCTAGGATAAAAGGGTGTTTGTAAACACCTAAATGAGATTGACATTTTCAAAGTTTCAAAGAGTATTCTGGTATGTAGAATGGTCCTAGCTGAAACAAAGAGGTTTGTAGTCTATCATAATTATATTTTTGAAACTACAGAGCACCCTGCTTTTTGTTTGTGTATTTGAAATGACAACAGTCTAGAATTTCAATAAAGAGCCATAGATTTTTAAATAACTCTAAATTTCCTGTCAGTCAATATGTATGATCCACAGTTAATTGAGAGGGTACAAATATTTAATGTTGTTCATAAAATGGTATGAATTGAGTATCAGATCAATAACCTACATGGCATCCTTGATTATACACTTCCTGACTTTCTTGTTCATCTCTCTTCATAAAAGGGAAACTTTACTTACAATTCACTTCCACCTCATTACAGTAAAGAGCACAATTATCACCTTTTAATTATATATTCATTAATGAGGCAAAAGGGTCCGGCAATCACCACACCACAACCCTGACACCTCTCGTTCCCTTTTTAAAGTCAGAGTCCTACGGTATTTGCCAGTATTTTCTTGAATTACTTTAAAACTGCAAAACAGAAACACCTATATCACTCCTTATTATATGTTTTATAAAATTTTGATGAATTAGAATATATTGTGAGTACTTCTAATTGACAAAAACTCATGAAAAGAAGTCTGTTAAAAAATAGTAATATGAATTACTCCCACTACAGATTTGAAGAGAAAAAAAAATGCTGCATAAAACTAGAGCCTACTTCACTCCTAGAATTAACTGGTTTTATGATGTTATAATGTTCAGCTCTAGACTTTTGTTACAAAAAAAAATAAATAAGAAGAAGGATTACCTCAAGAAAGAATTACATTTTACAGCAGCAGTAATCTGGGATATAACAATCAGGTCCCTGTTGCAAATACAATGTGACAATATATTAGCATCTAACTGCATTCAAAGATCTCATTCAGATTACAAATTGAAGAGTTAATTTTTTTTTAATTTTTTTTTCAACGTTTATTTATTTTTGGGACAGAGAGAGACAGAGCATGAACGGGGGAGGGGCAGAGAGAGAGGGAAACACAGAATCGGAAACAGGCTCCAGGCTCTGAGCCATCAGCCCAGAGCCTGACGCGGGGCTGGAACTCACGGACCGCGAGATCGTGACCTGGCTGAAGTCGGACGCCTAACCGACTGCGCCACCCAGGCGCCCAAGAGTTAATTTTTTTAATGTTAATGTATTTATTTATTTTGAGAGAGAGAGAGAGTGAGCGGGTGAGGGGCAGACAGAGAGGAAGACACAGAATCCGAAGAAGGCTTCAGGCTCCAAGCTGTCAGCACAGAGCTGGACACGGGGCTCAAACTCATGAGCCATGAGATCATGACCTGAGTCAAAGTAGGATGCTTAACCAACTGAGCCACCCAGGCAGCTCCCCCCACAACTTTTTAAAAATTTTTTAATGTTTATTTATTTTTGAGAGAGAGAGAGAGAGAGAGAGAGAGAGAGACATGAAATGAGAGTTCTTTGAAAGCAGAAGAAATCAAATCATTTTTTCCCCCACAAATATTTGTTGTATGTTGCCTATTTGCCAGGCTCTTTTCTAAGCACTCGGTTTACTAGTTGATATTAGTGAACAACACAAAAATTTCTACCCTGCTGTAACTTACAGGATAAAGCAGAAGACAAAAATAAATGCTAGGAAAAAATATCTATCCTATCATACAGTAATAAATGCTAAGGAAGGAAAATGCCCACAACAAATAAAAAATAACAAACAAGAATGACTATATACATGAGACGTGTGAGACCATTACTATTTTGCTTGAAAAAGAGAGTAGAGTTAATATAAAGGGAGGAAAAAGTACTGTATTTTAAATTGCTTTCATATCACAATCTTATTTTGATTACTTCCATTATTTGGAAATGAGTGTTTAGTCATGGTTGAAAGAGTACATAAGACTTTTACTTTAAGGATAAATAGAATTTTAAGAGGAGAATGAGAGGAAATGAGGGCATTCTAATAGAACAATAGCAAAAAGTAACAGTTCAAAGTGTATTCGAGGAATAGTGAAGGTAAACTTATTTATTAAATGCAGTCTGTACACACAATGGAAGCAAGCCTGGAATGGTATGCTAGATTAATGGAGTGCTTAATTGAATTTGGAAACAAAGAAATAAATATAGAACTAAAACCCAAGTGTCAATATAAAATCTCATTGTTAAAAATTTATATAATATTATTTATCCACTCATTCACTGAAAAAATATCTATTTAATGCCTACACTTGTGAGGATCTGGGTTGTGCATACTATAAAGGTGAAGGAGACATCCTCTCGGATTTATAGTGCACATAACTTAGACACTATGACCCTTATTTAAACAAACAAAAAAAAAACCCAATAACTAATACACACAGTGGACTTATTAGGAAACAGCACAGGACTGTATATGGATAACCATAGAGTTGGATACCAGCAGGTGAACATCACAGTACCTGCCTGTAACCATTCTACATATTTTCTCCAAGTGTGGCATTCTTACCAAAAATTTCTAACACTGCCATGTATTTAGATAATGAAATGACTACTTCCTTATCTTTACTTAAATTATCTTTCTAGGGGCACCTGGGTGGCTCAGTCGGTTAAGTGTCCAACTTCAGCTCAGGTCATGATCTCACCGCTCATGGGTTCAAGCCCCATGTCCAGCTCTGTGCTTAGAGCTCGAAGCTTGGAGCCTGGAGCCTGCTTTGCATTCTGTGTCTCCCTCTCTCTGCCCCTCCCCTGCTTTCTCTCTCTCTCTCTCTCTCTCTCTCTCTCCCCTTCAAAAATAAACATGAAAAGTTAAAAAAAAATTACCTTTCTAGCCTGAGAACTGCTCAATCATTTATTGAGGCCCTCTGGCTTATGCATCATTTGCCTTTTTTTCTGGCTACAGAAGCATTTTGCCGGCTGCAGGTGATGGGTCTTTTTCAGTGTTTTACTCAATGTCCATTTATTATGATTAAAAAACATTAATCTTGCTTCAATAAAATGAAGAAGTCCTCCTTCCTAATGCTTCTCCCTTTTGAATTCTTTAATATGCTTAACTATTTATATTACACGTATCAACCTGAACTAAATATGAATCAGTTTCATTTTCTCCTTTCTATGGGAGAGGTACTGATCACCTTCCAATAATCCTGCATCAATGATGTCTTCTGGTCTAACACTTTAAGCTGTCCCTCTGGCTGCTCAAATGAGAATTTAAAACAATCTGCTTGTGACTGCCTGCAGCTACTTTCCCTTACTTATGAGTTGGTTATACAGGCCCAGATATGGTAGGTAAAAGATACTTTTATTCAGATCAATTTTCCTGAAGAAAGCTGCCACAAATTTACTCATCTTTTGAGCTAACTCATCATTTATATCTTATATAAAACATTAACACCGATTTGGGGCATCAAAAGAAAGTATTTGACATTGAGTAATAAAAACAAATAATTTATAAACAACAAAAGGATGTTACATATCCTTCCTTTAAATAGTAGAGGCAGCTTTCAAAATTCAAGTAAGTATACAGGAAATAGAAGTAATCAAAGAAGTCATCTCTGTGTTATGTGCTTGTTATACTTCACTGGTTTAAATCAAAGAACAGACATTTAAAATTGAGAAAGTGTACTTTATTTATATTTCCCCCGTTATTATTACATAGGCTTAGAACAAAAATATTCTTCAAGGAATTGTAAAGCCATTTGGTATTTTCAAATGTTAAACACAAATTCTACCCATTTTGAACAAGTAAATTCTCTTTATATAACATTAATTCTATTCTAGTACCTGATAAAATTATTAATTTATGATCTGAAATCTTATATTATGAAACCATTGCTTCCAAATATCAGCACTCTGTCAGATGTAAAACAAAGTTGAGTAGGGAGGGAAGGCCCCTCAACTGGCATTATAGAGTTTTAAATAATTTCCAGACGAAGGAAAAGAGCACAGTCTTCAAACTCCAATAATGGCAATCTGCATAATAGCAGCTAGTTTGTCTTTTCAAGTTATAAAAAATACAATTAATCATGTTAGACATCAGAAAGCAAGTCTGAGACTGCTTTTGATGATCTATCCTTGTGTGGGAAAAAAAAGGAATTGTTGTGTGTTACCCAGCTGATTAATACAGGCCCTAATTTTTCCTATATGTTGTGTGCATGCAGAATTTCTTTGGGGGCTGATGGACTTCAAACTATCCTTGTTCAAAAACTATTGGTGCCATAGACACAAACATGTAAATGTATGTTAAAATCCTAAAGTAAATAATCTATTTCACTAACATTTATATTAGATCGGTTTACATTGGTTTAACATAATCTGTTTGGTATACCTGGCTATCTAGTTGTAGACAGTTTGTATCACAAACTTCATCAAGTTCATTTACAACATGGTACCTGAGACCATTGCCTAATATTTTTTGTTATCAATGCACCATAAAGATAATACTAGGTACCTAAAGTTTAAGTACCAGTACCGACACTTGGTTTCAGCTCAGGTCATTATCTTATGGTTTCTGAGTTTGAGCCCTGAATCAGGCTCTGTGCCGACAATGTGGAGTCTGCTTGGGATTTCTCTCTCTCCCTCCCTCTCTCTCTCTGCCCCTCCCCACTCATTTGTACTAGTTTCCTCCCTCTCCCTCCCTCCCTCTCTCAAAATAAATAAACTAAAAAAAAAAAAAAAAAAAAAAAAAAAAAGAGATACCTAATCAAACTGAGTCACTTGTTCCTTCTATATGCTTATATACTATATGAATTCCTCTTATCATTACCTTTAACAATATTGTAATTAACTGTGATTGCCTGCCTTTTCCATCAGATAACAAAAAAATCTGAGTGCTGTACCATATTTTTATTTGACATGGTTAAAGCCTCAACTTCAATGGTCCTTCTTTAGAATTCTCCTACCTTCCTTGATTAGGATGCATAGCTGTTAATCACTCTAAGAGCAGCCTATACATTTTTTTAAGTACATATTGCAATTAAATATTGACTTGTTTTGTGTATGGTCTATCATTTTATGCTCCATTAGATCAGAATTATATTTATGTTCTTCAATACTTTATTCTCAGCACCTACCACAATGCCTGGAATAGTTAATGCTCAACAAATATCTGTGTCATCAGTCATTATACACTCAATAAATGCTAACTAATTCTGTTAATGACTTTCAAGCTTTTCCCCCTACATTAAGCCCTTTATTCCAATAAAATCATCTGTATCATTACAAATTATATTTACAAAAATGAAATATGTATGTATATATACACATACACGTGTATTTTGTATATGTTTGAATATAAAATAAATGTCAATAAGAATAAGACAAAGAACCCAATTAAAAAAATACCTGAAGAGATATTTCACTAAGAAGATATTCAAATGGCCAATAATCATATAAACATGAAAATGTGCTATCAGGGAAAAGCAAAATGAAACTATCATGAAGGAATGACCAGCTAAAGTAAAATAGAATGGGTTTAAAAATAAAATAACCTCCCAAATTAAGTATTAGTGGAAACATTGGGCAACTGTAACTTTCATACAGCACTGAATAGAATATTAAACAAAATTTTGGACAACTAGTTAGAAGTTTCTAATTAAATATATATTTAATAACCCAGTGATTCCATTTTTCTCTATATATGTATCCAAGATAATAAATGCATATATCAGTAAAAGACCCCCAAGAGAATGTTCATAGCACCATATTTAAACAGTCAAAAGCTGAAAACAAACTACCTATTCACAGGCAAATTAACAAAATGCAGCACAGTCACACAATGGAAAACCACTCAGCTCTTACACCATCCCTGCCCCTCCATGCCTGGTAACTGCTTATCTCCTGGATTGGGACTGACACTGATGTAACCAGATAGCCTCTCCTCCAGACCTGCACAGCCACCGGTCCCAGGCACCAACAGATAACTGTCCTGAGGTTTTATATGCTGGTCTATTTTTTTTCTCTTTTTCTTCTCTTTGGAATCAGGCTCTTAGTTTCTTATTTGATTTTTGGTCATTCTTACTATATATATAATATAATTATATATATTATATATAATTATATATATAATTATTTCCTTTGTTCTAGTTGGTTGTTTAATCAGGCATTTTTACTCTATTCTCTTTCTCTCTCTGGATAACCTTACAGTTTATTTAATTCTCTGCCTGTTTTTGTTTTGTTTTGTTTTGTTTTATTTTGTTTTTTCCTGCCTCTTTCACTTCTACCTTTGTATGGGATAGATACCTTTTTTTCCTTCTTTCCAGGGTTACATCAATGAACAAAAAAAATCAAAGCACACCTGGTGGAAGGTCCAAACAATCCACCACTACAAGCAGTGGGACAGAAGAGCCAAAGAAGCAACAAGAGTGCATGCAACAAACTCCAAAAATACTTCCTGAAGTTCCAGGCCCTAGACAGTGTATGACCACTTTTTACTATAGTAGTTCTCATAGGTGCGGGACATATAACAAACTATTAAAACGCGTAAGAGACAAAAACCTGGCCAAAATGATAAATGGAATAATTCTCAAAAGATATTCCAGGAAGAAATGACAGCCAGAGAATTGCTCAAAAGAGATATAAACAATATATATAAATAAGAATTTAGAATAATAGTTATAAGATTGACAGCTGGGCTTGAAAAAGCATAGAAGACAGCAGAGAATCTATGGCTGCAGAGATCAAAGAGTTAAGAAATAATCACGATGAATTAAGAAATGTTGTAAATGATGGGGTGCCTGGGTGGCTCAGTCGGTTGAGTGTCCGACTTCAGCTCAGGTCATGATCTCACAGTCTGTGAGTTTGAGCCCCACATCATGCTCTGTGCTGACAGCTCAGAGCCTGGAGTCTGTTTCAGATTCTGTGTCTCCCTCTCTCTCTGCCACTCCCCTACTCATGCTCTGTCTTTCTCCATCTCAAAATAAATAAACATTAAAAAAATTTAATGTTGTAAATGAGATGCAGAGTAAACTAGATGCAGTGACAGCAAGGATGGGAGAAGCAGAGGAGAGAACAGGTGAAATAGAAGATAAAATTATGGAAAATGATGAAACTAAGAAAAGGCGAGAAAGGAAACTAGACCATGAGGGGAGATTTAGACACCTAAGTGATTCAATGAAAAGAAATAATATCCATATCATAGCAGTTCCTGAAGAAAAAGAGAGAGAAAGGGGCAGAAGGTTTATTTGAACAGATTGTAACTGAGAACTTCCTTAATCTGGAGAAAGAAACAGATATCCAATCCAGGAGGCACAGATAACTTCCCATAAAATCAACAAAAACAGTTCAACACCACAGCATATCATAGTGAAACTGACAAAATACAAAAATAAAGACAAAATTCTGAAAGCAGCTAGGCACAATGGGCCTTAACCTACAAAGAGAGACACATAAGGGTAGTAGTAGACCTGTTCGTTGAAACTTGGCTGGCCAGAAGGAAGGGGCAGGACATAGTCAATGTGCTGAATAGGAAAAATATGCAGCCAAGAATCCTTTATCCTGAAAGGTTTTCATTCAGAATAGAGGGAGAGATAAAGGCTTTCCCAGACAAAAACTAAGAGTTCATGACCACTAACCAGCCCTGCAGGAGACGCTAAGTGGGACTCTGTGAGTAGAAAGCAGCAAAGTCTATAAAGGACCAGAGACATCACCACCAGCATGAAAACTACAGGTAACACAATGACACTAAATCCATATCTATCAATAATCACTCTGAAAGTAAATGGACTAAATGCCCCAATCAAAATACATAGGGTATCAGAATGGATTAAAAAAACAAAAACAAAAACAAAAACCAAGACCCATTTATATGCTGCCTATAAGAGACTCATTTTAGACCTCTGGACACCTGCAACTTGATAGTGAGGGAATAGAGAACCATCTATCATGCTATCTATCAAGGAGAGCTAACAATTGTAAATGTTTATGTTCCCCCATGTGAAAGCACCCAAATATATAAATAATTAATCTCAAACATAAATAAATGTACAGATAACAATACTGTGATTGCAGGGAACTGTAATACTCCACTTACAATGATGGACAGATCATCTAGGCAGAAAATCAAAAAGGAAACAATGGCTCTGAGTGACACATTGGACCAGATGGATTTAACAGATATATTTAGAAACTTTCATCCCAAAGAAGCAGAATACATATTCTTCCTGAGGGCACATGGAACATTCTCCAAAATAGATCACATACTAGGTCACAAAACAGCCCTCAACAGGTACAAAAGGATTGAGATCATACCATGAATATTTTCATATCACAATGCTATGAAACTTGAAATCAACCCCAAGAAAAAAATTGGAAAGCCCCCAAATGTATTTGGAGGTTAAAAAACATCTTACTAAAGAATGAATGGGACAACCAGGAAATTAAAGAAAAATTTTAAAATATATGGAAGCAAATGAAAATGAAAACACCACAGTCCAAACCCTTTGGGATGCAGCAAAGGCAATCCTATGGGGAAAATACATTGCAATCCAGATCTATCTCAAGAAGCAAGAAAGCTCCCAAGTACAGAACCTAACCTCACACCTAAAGGAACTAAAAGACAGCAGCTAAGAAAGCCCAAAGCCAGCATAAGAAGAGAAATAATTATGATTAGAGCAAAAACAATATAGAGTTGAAAAAACCAGTAGAACAGATCAATGGGTCTAACAGCTGGTTTTTTGAAAGAACAAACAAAATTAGTAAACCCCTAACCATATTTCTCAAAAAGAAAAGAGAGGGTACCCAAATAGATAAAATCACAAATGAAAGAGAACACAACCAACACCACAGAAACACAAATAATTATTAGAGAATACTATGAAAAATTATATGCCAACAAACTGACAATCTGGAAGAAATGGACAAATTCCTAGACATCCACACACTACCAAAACTCAAATGGGAAGAAACAGAAAATTTGAACAGACCCATAACCAGCAAAGAAATTGAATTGGTTATCAAAAATGTCCCAACATATAAGAGTCCTGGGCCAGATGGCTTCTTAGGGAAATTCTACAAGACATTTAAAGCAGAGATAATACCTATTCTTCTCAAGCTGTTCCAAAAATTAGAAATGAAAGGAAAGCTTCCAGACTCATTCTTTGGAGCCAGCATTACATTGATTCCCAAACCAGATAAAGACCCCACTAAAAAGGAGAATTACTGGCCAATATCTCTGATGAACATGGATGCAAAAATTCTCAACAAGATACTAGCAAATAGAATTCAACAGTATATTAAAAGAATTATTCACCATGGTCAACTGGCATTCCTTCCTGGGCTGCAGGGCTGGTTCAATATTTGCAAATCAATCCACATGATACATCACACTACTAGAAGAAAGAATAAGAAACATATGATCCTGTCAATAGATACAGAAAAAGCATTTGACAAAATACAGCATCCTTTCTAAAAACCCTTAAGAAAGTCAGGAAAGAAGAAACATACCTCAACATCATAAAAGCCATATATGAAAGGTCCACAGTTAATATCATCCTCAAAGGGGAAAAACTGAGGGCTTTCTCCCTGAGATCAGGAACACAACAGGGATGCCCACTCTCACCAATGTTGTTTAACATAGTGTGAGAAGTCCTAGCCTCAGCAATCAGACAACAAGATGAAATAAAAGGCATTCAAACTGGCAAAGAAAAAGTCAAACTTTCACTTTTCACAGATGACATGATAGTCTAAATGGAAAACCCAAAAGACCCCACCAAAAAGCTACTAAAACTGATACATGAATTCAGCAAAGTAGCAGGATACAAAATCAATGTACAGAAATCAGTTGCATTTCTATACACCAATAATGAAGCAGCAGAAAGAGATCTCAAGGAATTGATCCCATTTACAATTGCACCAACAACCTAAAATACCGAAGAATAAACCTAACCAAAAAAGGTAAAATATCTGTATGATGAAAACTATAGAAAGCTCATGAAAGAAATTGAAGATGACACAAAGAAATGGAAAAACATTTGATGCTCATGGATTGTAAGAATACTGCTCAAATGTCAATACTACCCAAAGCAATCTACACATTCAATGCAATCCCAATCAAAATAGCACCAGTATTCTTCACAGAGCTAGAAAAAACAATCCTAAAATTTGTATGGAACCAGAAAAGACCTTGGATAGACAAAGTAATTTTGAAAAAGAAAACCAAAACTGGAGGCATCACAATCCTGGACTTTTTAGCCTGGATTATGAAGCTGTAATAATCAAGGAAGTATGGTATTGGCACAGAAACAGACACATAGACCAATGGAATAGAACAGGGAACCCAGAAATTGACTCAGAAATATACGGCCAACTAATATTTGACAAAGCAGGTAAGAGTATCCGATGGAAAAAAGACAGTCTCTTTAGCAAATGGTGCTGGGAGAACTGGATAGCAACATGCAGAAGAATGAAATTGGACCACTTTCTTACACCATACACAAAAATAAATTCAAAATGGATGAAAATACCTAAATATGAGACAAGAAACCATCAAAATCCTACAGAAGAAAACAGGCAACAACCTCTTGGACCTCAGCTGCAGCAACTTCTTACTTGACATGTCTCCAGAGGCAAGGGAAACAAAAGCAAAAATGAACTACTGGGACCTCATCAAGATAAAAAGCTTCTAAACTGCAAAGGAAACAATCAACAAAACTCAAAGGCAACAAACTCAAAGGCAACTGATGGAATGGGAGAAGACATTTGCAAATGATGTAGCAGATAAAGTGTTAGTATCCAAAACCTATGAAGAACTTACCAAACTCAACAACTGAAAAACAAATAATCCAGTGAAGAAATGGGCAGAAGACATGAATAGACACTTTTCCAATGAAGACATCCAGATGACACTCAACATCATTCATCATCAGAGAAAAACAAATCAAAACCAAAACGAGATACCACCTCACACCGTTCAGAGTGACTAAAATTAACAACTCAGGAAACAACGGATGTTGGCGAGGATGTGGAGAAATGGGAACCCTCTTGCACTGTTGCTGGGAAGGCAAACTGGTATAGCCACTCTGGAGAACAGTGTGGAGGTTCCTCAAAAAATTAAAAATATAATTACTCTATGACTCAGCAATAGCACTTCTTGGAAATTATCCAAAGGATACAGAAGTGCTGATTCATAGGGACACATGTACTGCAATGTTTATAGCAGTGCTATCAACGATAGCCAAATCATGGACAAGAGCCCAAATGTCCATCAACTGATGAATGGATAAAGATGTGATATATTTATACAATGGAATACTACACAGTGATGGAAAAGAATGGAATCTTGCCATTTGGAAAACATGGATGGAACTGGAGGATATTATGCTAAGTGAGGTAAGTCAGTCAGAGAAAGAGACATATATGATTACACTCATATGTGGAATCTGAGAAACTTAACAGAAGACCATAGGGGACAGGAAGGAAAAATAAACAGAGAGGGAGGCAAATCATAAGAAACTCTTAAATACAGAGAAGAACTAAGGGTTGGTGGGGGTTGGGAATTGGGGAGGTGGGGGAGGTGAGCGATTGGCATTGAGGAGGGCACATGTTGGGATGAGCACTGGGTGTTGCATGTAAGTGATTAATCATTGGAATCTACTCCTGAAGCCAAAACTACACTGTATGCTAGCTAACTTGACAATAAATTTAAAAATAAATAAATACATAATCTAAAAAAAGGAGTTTTTATAGACTTTCATTGTGCATGAAAGACATGCATACCATAAATATTCTGCATCTTGCTCTGGATAATAGTTACCATGATGATATATATGTGAAAAAAAACTGGTGCATATAGTTAACATTTTTAAAGTACATGGGTGTCTTACTCTTTCAAAAGGAAAAATAATAGGGAAAGCCTATGAAGGGTAAAATGATGGCATTTTCCCTAACAGATATGAAGACTTGTGTTAATGACTAAGTTATCGATACAAAAAAAATAAAGAAATCAATATAACACATGAGAGAACAGAACAATCAACTTGTTCACGGATGAATACTTGGCCAATGAAAGAGATGGTATTTCATATCACCGAGGGAAGTATGTAATTTTCAACTGGTGGTGCTGACACCATTGATTCTCTGCAGAAGGAAGAAAGGGAGGGAGGGAGGATGGATTCCTGCCTTAGATTCTCCACAAAAATTAGTATCCAATAGAAAATAAACTTAAAGCAAAACCTTTAAAAGTTTTAGAATAAAACATGGAAGAATATATTCCTCACATTAAAATATGTCATTTTTATAGTGCTCACTTGATCAAGCACTGTGCACCAAGCACTTTTGCAATCTTGACAACAATCAACTCTATGAACTAGAGACTACTTACATCCTCATTTTATAAATGAGCAAACTGGGCCTCAAGGATGCATTAGTTTTCCACTGATGAATAATCACAAGCCTGCAATCTGAAAACATCACAAACATATTATCTCATGAGTCTCTGGGTCCGGAACGACGCACACTTTGGCTGGAATGTCTGCTCCAGGACTCAAAAGGCTGAAATCAGGGTGTTGGTTGGCTGTGTACTCATCTGGAGGCTCCACCAGAAAGATTCCCTTCCTAGTGGTTGGCAGAAATAATCTCCTTGGGGGCATATGACTGAAGTCCCCATTGTCTTGCTAGCAGGTGACCAGGGACCGCTTTCAGGTCCTTCCCACATGAGCCTCTCTCTCTCACATTTATAGTCTATCTGACATAAGGACTTCTCCTAAGGCATAAGCCCATATACACTTCATTCCCTCTAACTTCAGGAAGGATCAGTCCCTTCTAAAGACTCAGCTGCTTAAGTCAGTCCCATTGCAAAAATCTCCCTTTTGACTTATAGTCAACTGATAAGTTCCTATCTCAGGTATGATATCCCATCATATCCACAAGTTCTGCAACCATCAGAAAAAAACAGGGAGGGGAAGGATTTATACAGAATATGCATAAAAGGGGGCAGAAATCTTAAGGACCATTTTAGAATTCCACTTACCACACAGGATTTAAGTAATTTGCCTGAGATTACTCCAGCTAGTGTAGAAGGGAGTGAAGATTCAAATCCAGTATAAATGGCTTAGAACCATGTTCTCAATCACTGCACTGTTACTTACACAGTAATGCCTTTTTATGAAAACAAAAACAGGCAAATAATGGAAAATAGTAATACATTTTACTATTTTAAAAATTGAAAAGTCTGCTCCACAAAAGATGTATTAGAGTCAAAAGACAAGCTACAAACTGGAAAACATATCTGCAACTATAAAAATGAGAGATAAGAGAGAAAAAGGTAGGGAAGGAGGAAGAAGATAGATTTTATTCACATGTGTGTATAACTATATAAGAAATCCATAAGAAAAAAATAGAAACTTTATTTGCAGCAAATAAGGAGACCACAGGGAATAACTTTTGAAACTATGACTCCCTGAGCAGGGGTGAATGGATTCCTTTTATTTAGAATTAGAAGAATATTTAGATAGGGGAGCCCTGTCACTGTATGTACAGGTGACCATAAGATGTGACTTAAGGAAAAACGGCTATACATACATTGTATGTAAATGAGGCTTGTGTTCCTCCTGGAGCAGAGGTTTTAGTATTATAATGAGGTAAAGGTAAGTCATTCTAGAGGTCACTCCATGGTCCATCTGCTCAAGCATGAGTTGGGGGCTAAGTTCAAACTGGTCTAGGTGTCCTGGGCAGTCATTATTGCTTGAGGAGTAGTTTGGTTTCCATCAGAGGATGTTATGCTCATGGGTCTTTTGCCTTAGTTAGAGATAAGGTGGAATGAACAGCTTAAGGAGAAATATGGTGTGTACAAGCAGGTGGGCAGTAAAGGTCAGATCTTGGGTCCAGTTATTGACACCACCGGTAACTTTTTTTTTTTTTTTACCTTTTATAATAAGTACATTTTATAATAAAATATGTATATATAATTTACATTTACATATGCGTGTGTTTATGTCTTTCTAAGGTGAAATTTAAAATTTGCTGTTTTGCCTCTTTATATTGAAAAATACTTAAAAGATTATATAAGAATCAAGCTATATTAACTGATAATATTAACCAAAGAAAGACAAGCCATACTTATATTGAGACTATCCTATTTCATTAAAAATAATTTTTTAAAATTTGTACTGAAGCTTAGCATTGGAATGAAAAATTCTAAAATTTTAGGCAAAACTTCATTACCACAATCATAATTATGACTTCAGTGGTTGGGAATTAATAAAATGATGCATTATGCTAGATTTCAGATATTTAATATCTTGACAAAAGAGAATTTATTACTAAAATAACATTTGGTCTATAATCATTATTTTCAATGGATTTTCTATGATATGAAGAAAATACAAGGTTGCTCATTACTAAATTGAAATGGTTTTGAGCATTCTCCTTAGCTCAAAAATCTAGATCAAAAACTCTAAGTGACTATCCCTGAGTCATCACACATTTCTGATGAATATTATGTACTTTGTCTCTTTTAAAACCCTTAATATGCTTGTTTCTTTCATAATCATTTATCATTAAATATGTATAACTGACCTCAGCAAAAATTTCAACTTTCTTCTTATTTCAACCTCTAAAAACTATTCTATATGGAGACTGCATAAATATATTTCATTATTCTGTAATATTTGTGTACACTTTCAATAATTATTTTTATAATGCCTTAAATATAAGTACATTACATTGTCAAGGTATATTTTTATTAAATTTCAAAGTGAGAATTCAACTTTATATGTAAGATACTACTAACACAAAGAAAAGGAAAATAAGGCTGCTAGTAGATGATACAGTTTTAGGAGAGATGACTACATCAACCAGCAATGAAAATGTCTCCAGAAGATTTAACAAAGTACATTGAGGTAACAAAAGCCAATCGGTCTAGTGATAGTCAATTTGTGCAAAGTTTTTTCAATCTCACATATAGAATAACAAGACTTTACATTAAGAGAATCCCTTGGGGCAACTGGGTGGCTCAGTTGGTTGAGTGTCCAACTCTTGATTTCAGCACAAGTCATGATCCCAGGGTCATAAGATGGGGGCTCTCTGCTGGGCATGGAGCGAGAGAGAGAGAGAGAGAGAGAGAGAGAGAGACAGAGAGAGAGAGAGAGAGAACCCCTTGAGTTTTCTGTTACTCCACTATACATTTAACTCTAGAAAGTAAAATAAGAAATATGATAGGTGTAGGAATTTTTAAAAACTTGCAAATACCTATTTCCTATTCACTTTCAAAGAGCAAAGAGTGTTTGTAACTTGTTTATTCTAACTGTGTTTGAAGATCAGGATGAGGCCTATTGTAAAACATAAGGGAATAAACTGTCACAGCAGAGTGAGACACAGGAAATAAATCTATGTAAAGTCACCTCACAGAAGTCTTAGGAGACATATATTCAGAAGTAATAAAGCTGAATATAAAGAGGGGGGAAAAGTAACAATAAAGTAGATCTAACATGGAACTTTTATTCTTGAATATCAAAGTCAATAAATGGAAAGACATTTTCCTAGTAGTCATGAAAGTAAACACCAAAAAAAAATGTTTTCTTTTAAAACCATAGCATAAACTTGTGAAAAATTCTCAATCAGCTTTTTAGAACACACAGAAGAAGAGTTGAAAGAAAAACTGAATAATAGAACAGAGAGAGAATATAACATATAGAACATGAAAACAAGAAAAAATCCTCAGTGACAGGGTTTTTTTTCTTCCCCACACGAAAAAAGAGCAAAATAAAAGGACTAGGGTATTAGTAAGGCTACAGAAATGATACCAGAGTAAAAACAAAACATACTTCTTTTTGAAACAACATTTAAACAAAGTTTGTATGTTGCCAAAAGATAAGCACGATTATTCCAATGTAAAAGAGTGTCAAAAAATGATTTAAATTGATTTAAAACACAAATAAAAATGTAGGCATATGATCCTATTTAAGAGAATATATGCATACTTGTCTTGTTTGTGTAATATTCAATTATTGAGCATTAGTTCATATAATTTCCAGATAAGAGCAATTAGAGAATAAGTTATGGTTTTATAGGTAGATCTTCCATCATAAGCAATCTCATTTGAGGAAAATATTTTGCTTTAATTGGGGTGATAATTTTTAGCTTAGAACTAGAATCATACTTGAATTTCTAAGAAATATTATATAAGTTTGAGTGTGGTTTATGGGGCAAGATTTTCTGGGTAGAAGCTTCTTCTTATTGGTTTCCTAATTTGGTGTATATGGCTTAACTTCTGTGTGCTCTATTTTCTTTAGTGAAGTAAATATTATTAATAGTACATTTCTTGATTTTCAGTTGGCACACAGATTCAAAATTCAGCATTTTCCTTTGGTCTTCATATAAAGCATAAAAATGTAACAAAGAAACAAAAAATACATTATGATTTTGGTAGAAGTAGGTAACATTCATCACCTGCAGTTTTAATCTGTTTCACAGCTAAAGAAATGGTAGAGGCCATTTGAAAAGATGTGAAGAAAAGACATACCAAGAGACTTAAGAAGGAACCAATAAAAAAGATTTCAGAAAACACTAGAATAAAAACACTTAGTACAGGTGAAGAAAAGACACTGACGTGGAAAATATGTATTTATTGTTTGCAAAAAAAGATGCAGACACTGGGATCAGAAGTGTTATCAGAATTTGAGAGGAGGCAGGGAATCCATCTACAGCAAAAGCAAATACAGCAGGATTATGTTAATGATATTGTCTGCATTTGAAGTATCAGATAAGAAGAGACACTATGGGGGCACCTGGCTGGCTCAGTCAGTTACAAGTCTGACTCTTGGTTTTGATTCAGGTCATCATCTCATGGTTTCCTGGTTCAATCCCCATATCATGCTCGGTGCTAACAATGCAGAACCTGCTTAGAATTCTCTCTCTCCCTCTCTCTTTGCCTCTCTCCAACTTGCACTCTGCCTCTTTTTAAATAAAGAAACTTGGAGGAGGAGGAAGAGGAGGAGAGACACTATGGGGACTGTCTCTGTCTCTTTCTAAATAAAGAAACTTGGAGGGGGAGGGGAAGTAGGAGGGGGAAGGGGATGAGGAGGAGGAGAGACACTATGGGCACTGTCTCTGTCTCTTTCTAAATAAAGAAGCTTGGGGTGGGGAGGGGAAGTAGGAGGGGGAAGGGGAGGAGGAAGAGGAGACACACTATAGACACTGTCTTTCTCTTTCTAAATAAAGAAACTTGTGGGAGGGGAGGAGGAGAAGAAGGAGGAGAGACACTATCGGTTGTGAATCCCAAATAGCCTGGAAGACAACAGACTCTCTCTCTAAAGGAAACCTGTCAAATGGCTGATACAGGAAAATTAATATGGTCAGATATGAGTAATAAAAATGAAAGTGATACAGCATGGTTAGAAGGATATTATAAGAAAAACAAATAAGAAATCAGAAAATTATACTTATTTGGAGAATGTGTCAAAAGAACATTGCAGGGGCTCCTGGGTGGCTCAGTCAGTTAAGCATCTAACTTTGGCTCATGTCATGATCTGGCAGTTTGTGAGTTCCAGCCCCATGTTGGGTTCTGTGCTGACAGCTCAGAGCCTGGAGCCTGCTTCGGATTCTGTGTCTCCCTCTCTTTCTGCCCTTCCCGGATTCATACTTTGTCTCTTTCTCTCTCTCAAAAATAAATAAATAATAAAAAAATTTTTTTTAAATAACACTGTAAAAAGGAATAAATATGGCCAACTAAAATTTTATAAAATTAAACATTATTTGCAAAATAATTACCTTTACAAAGATCACAAGGCAGAATTATGAAAATTCAGGGAACAAATGGTAAGAAACAGAAGCAGATAAAATATGAGTTGGTAGAACTAAGGTATGAAATACAGTAAAAATAGTTACAGAAAGAGCAATTTGAAAGAAGAGGAAAAACTAGTGTTCACTGTAGAAATCGCAGCAAAGGACACAGAAAATGGAAACAGAAGAAAGAAAAGGAAAGAAAACAAATAGAAGTAATAGAGAGAGGAAGGAAGGAAAAAGAGAAGTAATTATAAAAAGAATGACAGAAAAGAAAAAAAGTAGAAATTTCAAAAGTATTTTTAATTTTTATTTATTTATTTTTGAGAGAGCAACCAAGCACAAGTGGGGGAGGGAGGCAGAGAGAGGGAAAGAGAATCCCAAGCAGGCTCCACACTGTCAGCACGGAGCCAGATGTGGGGCTCCATCTCACAAACCATGAGATCATGACCCGAGCTGAAACCAAGAGTCAAATGCTTAACTGGCT
Source organism: Prionailurus viverrinus (assembly GCF_022837055.1). NCBI lineage: Eukaryota > Metazoa > Chordata > Mammalia > Carnivora > Felidae > Prionailurus > Prionailurus viverrinus. The sequence goes on from NC_062577.1 coordinate 44,730,226, forward strand.
AAACCACCCAGGTGCCTCCAAAAATAGAAATTTAAAATAAATTAAAGAGTTAAAACACATTACAGTGGAAATTATAGACACAGAAAATGTGCAAGGGCAAGTCAACATATACAAAATTGCAGTCCCCAAAGAATAAAATCAAGGTATAATTTAATACATTTACGTAAAATAAAAGGTGATCTAACTCCACATACTGAAAGAGAACACCACATACCATAGAATATTGATGTGTAACAGTTAACACAAAAGATGTCCGATTAAAGGCATTGCTCTTCAGTATAAACAAAGATTTACTGAGCATGCAAAGAGGAAATACAAATCATTTACACAAAGAAAAATCATGCCGGTCTCAGATATCTTCATTTAATACTAGAACATAGGGAAAGAACACCTGTAAAGCCATTAGGGCAATAAATCAAAACCCAATACGTCATCTTTCAAGAACAAAGATTGCGAATATTAAAATATACACAAATTCAGAGAATATTCTTCTGTTGAATCCTTCCCTAGGACATTAAAAGAGTATGAACTTCATCCAACACAAGATAATGAGGGAAACTATTATAGAAGAACCAACCATGAATGTTAAATAAATTTAACTCTAGAAATAAGATTAAATGAAGCCCAGATTTTAGAATTGCCAAGGATGAATATATACATTACACATCCTAAACATGTAGATAACTAACAAAATTTAAGAAAGGAAGTGGGAAAGAAGTCAGCAGTAAGAGTAGTAGGCTTATTGATTCTTCATAAAAACTTGGCAATATATATATTAAATTTATATATACATATATTTATTAACATAATATAAATACCTTTATATTTATAAATTATATATTATAGTTCTATATAAATTAAATATATATAAAACTGGCAAATAAGGCAATATTTTTAGGAATGTATTAATACTAAAATGAAAAATCTTAGAAGGTAAATTTAACACTAGAAATAAAATATTATTAGACACACACTTTCTTACAACTAATTGTGTAGGGAACAAACAGATACTGGCTTAAGCAGTAACAAACTATGTGTATCACTTGGAAAGATTTTGCTCAAAATTTAAACACTTAAAAGATAACCAAACAATAGGACAACAATGACAAAGAGTATCTGCCATATGGACAAATGTAAATGGCTTAAATCTATTAAAAAATACATTCACACATATCTAAATTGGAAATTACACACGTAAAACAGTAGCATTCATATCTATATATAGATTATTTTTTTAATGTTTATTCATTTTTTTGAGAGAGAGAAAGAGACAAAGCACAAGTAGGGCAGGGGCAAAGAGAGAGGAAGACAGAATCTGAAGCAGGCTCCAGGTTCTGAGCGGTCAGCACAGAGACTGATGCGGGGTTTGAACCCACGAACCATAAGATCATGACCTGAGCATGACCTGAGATGAAGTCCGACACTTAACCAACTGAGCCACCCAGGCACCCCTATATGTAGATTTATACACACACCACAAGGTCATTATTCATTCATCTATTAACAGATACTAAGTTTTTTTCATGTCTTGGCTACTGTAAATAATATTACAGCAAGTATGAGAGGGATAGATATCTCTTGAAGATAGTGAATGCAGGGGCACCTGGGTGGCTCAGTCTGGTAAGCCTCTGAGTCTTGATTTTAGCTCAGCTCATGATCTCATGGTTTGTGAGATCAAGCCCTGAATGGGGCTCTGCACTGATAGCACAGAGCCTGCTTGGGATTCTCTCTCTCCTTCTCTCTCTGCCCCTCCACCGCTTGTTCATTCTCTCTCTCTCTCTCTCTCTCTCTCTCTCTCTCTCTCTCTCAATAAATAAATAAATAAATAAATAAATAAATAAATAAATAAACTTAAAAAAAAAAAGAGTGAATGCATTTCCTTTGGATATATATCCAGAAGGAGTATTGCTGGATCATATGGTAGTTCTATTTTTAATTTTTGAGTAACCTCCACATTGTTTTTCATAATGGCTGTGCCAATTTACATTCCCACTAACACTGTATTAGCGTTCCCTTTTCCCCACATCCTCAAAAAACTGAATTCATAGCAAAGGGTGGATTGGTGGTTGCCAGGGATGGGTGGCAGGTGGGGAAAATAGATAAAAGTCATCAAAGGGTAGAAATTTCCAGTTATAAGATAGATAAATTCTGAGAACATAATATAGAGCATTGTGACTATAGTTAACTGCACACGTATTCAAAAGTTGGTAAGAGAATAGATCTTAAAGGTTCTCAAAACACATACACAAAAAAACTGTAATTATATGAAGTAGTGGAGGAGTTAACTAACATTGTGGTTACTATTTCACAGTATATACATATATCAAATCATCATGTTTTATGTTAAACTTATAAAATTTCTATATGTCAATTCTATCTCAATAAAGCTGGGGGGGAAAAAGAGAAACAATAATGTATTTGTATAGTCCAATAAAATAGACACCACTACATAATGATAGGCTGGACACCAAAGACATTTCTAAGTCAGTTTTATGTATATTGACTAGTAAGGCATTATTTTTCTTGGAATTCATCCAAAAACAAAAATCAGTTGAAAATATGCAATGTACAATACATTGAAACAGTCAAATAGTAGCTGACTTATTTTGAGAATTAGCTAAGGCAACTCCAACAATGAACAGCATTATTGAAAAACAGAGAAAAAGACTTGGATATCTGAATATCAACATTGTTGATGAATATTTTCATAGCAAGAATTTCTAACATGTTTTATTTGCTTTTTTAAAATCAGCTTCAAAAAAAAAACCCAAGAAACAAAAAACAAAAACAAACAAACAAACAAAAAACCCACTGTCTTTCTTAAACTTCTGGTTAACAAATTCCAAAGAAGGGTTTTTATGTCATCTTCAACTCTGAAAATATGAGGTTTTTTTTTTTTTTTACCACCTTCACCCTTGCAAAGTAAACTATGAGCTATTTATGTGAAAGCAATTTCAACTGCAGTTTAATCACAAAGAACTTCATATATCTCTGGGGGAAAAAAGTGCAAGTCAGCAGATAACTGTGGTATCTTTGGTCCTTGATCTACAGCAAGATCAAAGTTGCTGACCAGATTCAGTAGACCATTTGTTATGAGTAGTCTCTTTGGGATAATAATGATTGTTTATTGAAGACTGATTTTTTTTGATAGGAAGTCTCTATATACAACTATTCTAAGAAACAGGTCCAATAATGCTGTAAAAGATAATAAAGTAAAAAAAGTCTGAGTTTTCTAGATTGTGGTTATTTCAAAATCTTAATAGTCTAAGATAATATTAACTTTTATTATCTACATTGCAAGTATATAAGTTACAGGCAATTTCAAATAATAAAATATATTTAGAAGAATAAAGTACAGGTATTCTAAGTTATTAGATTACAAAAGTTCTGTTCTTCCATTCATAATCATATTGCATTAAGTAAATATATATTCATCTAAAAACACATTTTTATTTGCTTAAGAGTTCTAGCAGTTTTCTTCTAACTAGAAATCCATGAAACTTTCAGACATTCAAGTGAATTATGGTAGAACCAAATTATTTTGAATCATTGGTTGCACACTTTATTTCATATGCCTTAACAATGAGTTTTCAAGCAAAGTCGTCATTTCTAAATTACATTTGCTACCTTAATTTACCTTTTCCTAACTCTACTTCCCTCCATAATGACAAGGGTATAGAATTATCCAACTAAAGAACAAATGGTCTTTATAAATTCTAGGGGGAGATAATGGAACATTTTCAGAAAATTAAAATTGAGCAGGATGGCTCATCACAAAGCCTGTATTTGTGCATCTTTTACATTCTAGGCATATAAATCGACTTGAGAGGATGGAGTAGTTTTGTTGCGGTAATTAAGTTTAGCTCTCCCAAAATTCTTAGATCAACCTTTGGTTATAATCTGAATTTCCAGTTTATAAAATATACTCTCTTATCAGGAATTTGAGCAATGACAAGGCATTATGGTGTAAATCTTTGTAAGGGGAAATAAACTGAAGATCATTTATTCTAAAAATTCAAAAGTCAGATAGGAGAGCAAAGTTTATTATATCATCATATTAATTGTAATTAGTTTGCTGAAGATGAGTAATAACATTGTCATATATGCACAGATTATATAAACTACTGTGAATGAGAGGAATAATCAGGGGCACCTGGGTGGCTCAGTCAGTTGAGTGTCTGACCAGCTCAGATCATGATCTTGCAGTTCATGAGTTCAAGCCCCATATCCAGCTTGGTGAAATCAGCACTGAGCCCACTTCAGATCCTCTGTCCCTCTCTCTTTAACACCCCCCCCCAACTTGTGCTCTCTCAAAAATAAATTTAAAGAAAACATTTAAAAAAAAAAGAGGAATAATCAGGTGGCACTCTCTAAACCATTCCAAAATCCTGTTAAATGTAACAGAGAAATTCAGGGGGATGCTTTATTTATTTGTTTGTTTGTTTGTTTGAAAGTGTTGCATTTAATAAGGGAGACTTTTCAAAAAGTAGTTAGGGCTGTATGTTAGTAAACAACCTGGCTTCCCATTAAAAATCATCTGGGGAGCAGTACTGATGTGCAGGGCTCAGGTTTAATTCGTCTGGAATAGAGCCAAGCCACATTTATGTGTTTATTTGCTTTAACTCTCAAGTGATTCTCTTCTGCAGCCATGTTCAAATGAGAACTGTTATTGTTTTTATTTCGCAGGCTTATAAGAGATTTTCCATTTAAGCTTCCTTTCTTGGCTTTGAAAAAGCCTCATGACATCTAGAACCTACTTATAGTACTATGAATCTCAAGATCACAGTCACCTAGAATTCTCATTATTTATTAATTATTATACCTCCTGACTGAAGTCGAGAGATTAAAATGCTAAATGTCTGATATGGATATTAGGATTCTGCATTTTTAATGAGTTTCTCAGCTGCTTCTGATGAAGAGAATGCATGGACATACCAAGAAAAAACTGGAGAACATAGGATTACAATCCTTGGAGTTGGTTTGATGAAGGTTAGCACACTTATTTCAATGTTTGCTACAATCTTGACAAGAGGCAAGTTGATACATCTCTCCCAGATAAAAACAGTATGACTTCCAGGTCCTGTTGTGGAGATCATATTTAATGAACATAAAGCATTTAGAACACTGACTGGCATATTTTTAAATATTTAATAAATACTATCTTGCAGCATTATTTACCTGTTGGCCCCTATTCAATTACTCTGATCTATCCATCCAACTAACCTCACACACATTGGTAAGAAAGTCATAATCGGAATTTTTGCTGAGGCCTCATATGCAGATGATTTTAGCTATTCCAATTATACACATAACAATTACACACATTTTATAATTTAAGGTAAACACACATGATGATTAAATCCAATATTGGTTCCTATGAATTCACTTTTATGTGGATGAGAGAAAATTCTACACAAACGAAAAGGCTACTATCGATGGTTAGAAAATCTTAAAGAGTATCTAGTATAAGGTAGCACCTCTTCCTCCCAGAAAAGAAAATACTAATACTTTCATGATTCTTGTGTTAGGCACAGAATTAAGAAGGATCACAGTATTATACAGAATCACTTCCTCACTCATCTAGACTTCCTGGGTTTGAGATGTTCTGAGATTTATTGTTTGTATCCTAGAGAGCTGAAATACAACCTTACCATACAGGGAACAGGCTTAAATGGTAGAATTCCTCTCTCTTTACTTAACGATTCATAGTTCCCCAAAGAGAAGATCTGCACTGTCAGCATGGGCTAACACGCTGGGAAAGCCTTCACTTCACAATTCTGAGTTGGTTGGTCTTTCTTTTGCTGAGTCAATAGAAAATTATTGCAACAGCCATGGGAATCACTGACACAATCATCTGTGGCTAGAGTAATAGGCTTGGTTTTATCATCCAGAAAGAATACAAGATGGGATAAATTGAACTACTCTTCTTGTGGGTGAGGGGCAATTTGAGTTCTCATGGTTTTCTATTCTTGAAGTATATTTACCAAGAGTGATCATGGAGGAGCCACAGACAAAAAAGAAAAGGCTACACTTTGTTGCACAGTGAAAAGTCATAGGCATAAGGGCACAGTGGTTCACATTGTAACTGTTATTCAGTAAACATTTGCTTTTGAAATTAGAAGACTTGACTCTACTAAACACTCTCTAAACAGTGGTTTCTAAACACATGTGTAAACTAAAAATAATTATACCCATTTCCTGTTTATTATACCACAATTTGCTAATATTAATCTATTTCTTTAGGAGTCTCCTTCAGTCTGAGGAAAAGAGTAAATAAAAATCCATCAGATTTATTTCTGCATCGTCCATTCCATGTCCTGAGAAGAAACAGGGATTCTGAATAGTTTTACCTCTAGGAATATATTTTAGGAAGTTGGAGGCAGCTTAGCTTTGATAGGTCTCAGAGGTAATTAAATGAGTAGATTTAACAGAGGGGAGATGAGGCATTCCAAAAGTTTACATCCTAATTTAATATTGATATTATTCCTAAATAGGTGTTAATTTGTTAAGGCTAAAATGAAACGAGATGGATATATATTAATCATATGTTAAACTAGCAAACCATTTAAATTGGACAGTTGAAAGTTGTAAAAGAATATGCAAAATTTTTAATACACTGAATCAGCTTGCAGGGGGTAAAATACCAATACATCTTCCAAATGCCATGATAAATGTTGATTTAAAATGTTAGTTTCCATAACCAACAATATGAAAAACTAAATGCTCGGGAAAAGAAATGCTTCTGACTACCTCATCCCTAAAAAGGTTGGGTAAAAATAGAAAGGAAAAAAAATAATGTAGACTGAGATCACAGTCCTCCCATCCTCTCCATTTAAAAAAGGAAAAAGAACAAAAAAGAATCCACAGAGGAGGCTGCTGTGCACTGGAGCCATAGAGCAGAACCTAGGAAATGGATCTGATTGTACAACTTTGCAAGAAAGTTAGCATTCCCGAAAGGCAACACGCTTGTGAGTCACTTAGGAAAGGAAGAAACAAAACAATCCTAAACAAACAAACAGAAACCTGTCCCAATAAGGGAGGAAGTGAATAAAATGACCTGTCTTGGCTCTAATTGCAGAGGAAGAAAGATAAACATTTGCCACGAGGATTCTTGATCACAATTTCACAAAGTTTTGCGGTAGAGTTTACACTACCCCTTGGTCGTAAAGAACCCAACACAAATCTAGACTCAACATGGTAACAGGATAATAGTATCCTATAAAACTGGGAGAAGTAAACACATATATCCTCTGGAGAGGAAATTTTTTAAACCAAGATAGAAATAAATACCAAAAATAAATTTAATGAATATGAATAAACAATAAATCACTAAATACAAAAGAATATGAGCTCTGTAATATCTAATAATCAGAAAAACCAACAAACTGTAGCCCTGGTTCTATAAAAATTGTATGTGTAAAAACCATAATATAAAAAATATATTTTAAAAGACATATAAGAATATTTTTGAAAGTGTGAGTAAAAATAGACTATTAAAGTTGACAAGTGTGGGGGAAAAGGAGAATGTCTAGAAGTAAAAATTTAATAATTAAAATTAGAATATCAGTGTCAAGTTTAAACAGTAAAATGTATACAGCTCAAGACTGAAAGTTAGATATTAAGACATTACACAAAATACTACACAGGGAATCTAAGATGGAAAATGTGAAATATAATTTAGAAGATAGTGAGGAGGTCTGACTACTGGCTAACTAGAATTTCAAAAAGAAATTATGGAGGAAATAAGAAAAGGATAATATTTCAAAAAATAATGACTAAGGATTTTAATAACCGATGAAAAATAAATCATGAGATCCAAGAATAGCCCCTAAATTTTAAATGAACAAAAAAAAAAATCTATACCTAGACATGTGAAAGATAGCACACCAAACATTCAGATAGAAAAGACAGCTACTTTACATTGGAAAAAACATTACATTGAAGGCTGACTACCCTAAGCATTGATTTTTCACAGAATGTCCAGCCTTGACGTCAAAACTATTTTGCTAATAACACTGCACTCATTCTGTTAGATAATCTTACTTTTTATTTATAATATTATTGATTTGTATTCTTTTCTTTTACTAAGTTTGGTCAGGTTATTTTAGGGATGTATAAATTTTGTTGATCTTTTCTGTTCTTGTCTCTTCTTGTCTTTGTTCAATTTCTCTATCACGTATCTGTTTTTTTGTTTCATTGATTTCTCTTATCTTTATTACTTCCTCCTTTCCACTTATGTGGGTCCACTTATCTCTTCTTTTGCTAGCTTGGTAATGTAAGTCCTTAGGTCCCTGACTTTAGAAGCATTAAGGAAAGTATTTAAAATTTCCCTCCATGAACTGCTTTGCCTTTTTCTCATGAATGTTTATATGTGGCATTATTTTTTTTCCCTTCGAACCACTTTTTAATATCACTTTTGCTTTCACGTTTGGCCCCCGAATTGTTAAAAATGTGTTTTGTAATATATAGGAATTTGGATTTTCCTCATTATTGTTGTGGATTTCTAATTTAATTTTGCTGTGGTCAGAAAACATTCTAATTCAATGTTCAATTCTTTTAAATTTATGGAGATATATTTTACAACAAACGATGTGGTCTATCTTGGTGGATATAGAATGAGAACTTCAAAAGAATGTGTCTTCTCCAGCTACTGAATATAAGGTTCTAAAATGTCAACTAAGCCAAGCGTTTGTTAATCTTTTTCATATAATCTAGGTTTCTTTTTTATAATTTTATCTTTATGTTATAATATTCTATTACATGTTTTGAGGATCATACATATTTATTCTTGTATCTTAAAAATTTTTAATTGTGCAATATCCCTTTCATTTTTATCTGGAAAACTATTTTATCAGCCATTAAAACAGGTTTTCTGGTCTTTTGATGTGTTTACTTTTATAGGCAAAATAGTGAGGTCTTCTCTTACTTTGAGGATCTCTGCAATAACCAAAGTATAGTATTCAGTAATTAGAGCATTTACAACAATAAAATGTTGTAAATGTGAAATAATTCCTGATAAGCTTATCTTAGATGTGTTCATTTATTTTAAATATGTTTTCCTTTGCCTCAGGGTACATAGTCATAATAGCTGATTTAAAGTCTTTGAGAGTTCCAGCTTTGGGACAACTGTGTGTGGGTATGTATTCATTGTCCCCCACTCCCCTCCCCGCCCCACCGGAGAATTGGTTATATAATCTTAGTTGTTTATACGCTAAATAATTTTCCATTGTATCCTGGATAATGTGAATTTTATACTGTATAGACTCCTATTTATAATTCAGCAGTACATATTCAAAGTGGATTCACAAGGGAAGTCCTGCTTCCCCTTTTGTGTGGTAGCTTAAAATCGTAATTCAGTTCTCAATGTACTTGCTATGCTGGTTTGTGTCTGTTGTGCACATGCCTGGATCCCAAAGCTTTTGCTGTATGTTCACCATTACCCACCGTTAAATCTTGGGAAGATTCCCTCTTATGAGTGGAGGCTTTCTAGACATGAGGTTCTCACATAGGACCTGTGGTGCAGAGAAAAAGTACTGAACCCAACGGCTTCAGGCCTTTCATTATTTTAATTATTTTATCATTTTTAACAATAAGAGTAATGATAATTGTTGACTCAGATCACAATTTAAAAATTCAGGATTTCTGGCTCTGCAGTATAGGGTTTTCAAAGCATTAGTGAGGATATTTTCTTGGAGAAGTGGAACCATTAGAAAATTAATGCTTTACAGGAAAAGACCTCTCTGACCTCAGCCGTAGAAATTTCTTACTTGACACATCCCCAAAGGCAAGGGAATTAAAAGCAAAAATGAACTACTGGGACCTTATGAAGATAAAAAGCTTCTGCACAGCAAATGAAACAACCAACAAAACTAAAAGGCAACCAACGGAATGGGAGAAGATATTCGCAAATGACATATCGGACAAAGGGCTAGTATCCAAAATCTATAAAGAGCTCACCAAACTCCACACCCGAAAAACAAATAACCCAGTGAAGAAATGGGCAGAAAACATGAATAGACACTTCTCTAAAGAAGACATCTGGATGGCCAACAGGCACATGAAAAGATGCTCAACGTCGCTCCTTATCAGGGAAAGACAAATCAAAACCACACTCAGGTATCACCTCACGCCAGTCAGAGTGGCCAAAATGAGCAAATCAGGAGACTATAGATGCTGGAGAGGATGTGGAGAAACGGGAACCCTCTTGCACTGTTGGTGGGAATACAAATTGGTGCAGCCACTCTGGAAAACAGTGTGGAGGTTCCTCAGAAAATTAAAAATAGACCTACCCTATGACCCAGCAATAGCACTGCTAGGAATTTATCCAAGGGATACAGGAGTACTGATGCATAGGGGCACTTGTACCCCAATGTTTATAGCAGCACTCTCAACAATAGCCAAATTATGGAAAGAGCCTAAATGTCCATCAACTGACGAATGGATAAAGAAATGGTGGTTTATATACTACGTGGCAATGAGAAAGAATGAAATATGGCCTTTTGTAGCAACGAGGATGGAACTGGAGAGTGTGATGCTAAGTGAAATAAGCCATACAGAGAAAGACAGATACCATATGGTTTCACTCTTATGTGGATCCTGAGAAACTTAACAGAAACCCATGGGGGAGGGGAAGGAAAAAAAAAAAAAAGAGGTTAGAGTGGGAGAGAGCCAAAGCATAAGAGACTCTTAGAAACTGAGAACAAACTGAGGGTTGATGGCGGGTAGGAGGGAGGGGAGGGTGGGTGATGGGTATTGAGGAGGGCACCTTTTGGGATGAGCACTGGATATTGTATGGAAACCAATTTAACAATAAACTTCATATATTGAAAAAAAAAAGAAAATTCATGCTTTAATTAATTTATTTTTTATTTATCTTTTTATTTTCTTTGCACTTAGACAATGACTTCTTTATTTACAGAGGTGAAGTCTAGAGGCACCCAACCCACCAGAGGGCAGAATCCTTTGAATTTTTTTTTAAATTAAATGAAAGTCTGTTTTCTCTGAGTACTTAAAAATATTTGTTATTTGAATGGAAGAGAAAATAAATGAATAAGTTATTCTTTTATTGAAATAAGCCCTTATATAATTAAATAATTTTCATTAAATTTTCACCAGTGTTTTCTCTAAAACAAGTAAGAGTTGAATAGAAATAAGCAGAAGTGGGTTTTTATATTCTTGGAAAGTATCTAAATATACAAAAGTGAGGGAATGATTAATAAATCCCTAGCTCACATATTCCCAGATTTAAAATTCATGTGCTACTATGGGTTGAACTATGTCTCCTCAGAAAAGATGTGTTGGAACCCTAATCGTCAGTACCTCAGAATCTGACCTTTTAGAGATAAGGTCTTTATAGAGACAATCAAGTTAAAATGAGGTCATTAGTGAGTCTCCAATACGACCAGTGTCCTTATAAAAAGAGAAAATTTGGACATAGAAAAAATAGTTCTTTGGAAATCTAATCATTAATTTGGATTTGACTACAGCAGTTACCATTTAAAGATTAAAGAGACACAGACACCAGTGAGAATGCCATGGGAAGATGACTTTCTTAGGCAGATACATCTATAAGCCAAGGAAAGACAACGATTGCCAGTAAACCACCAAACTCTTGAGAGAGGCAAGGAAAGAACGGTCTTCCTCACAGACTTAAGAAGGAACCAACCTTACTGATACCTCAATCTCTGACTTATAGCCTCCTGAACTGTAAGACAACTAATTTCTACTGTTTAAAGACACTCAGTTGTAATTTGCCACAGCAGCCCTAGCAAGTCAATACAGGAGCTTAGAAACCTAGTTCTTTTTCCAGATAAAGATACTTTTCTGTTAATACTATTTATTTTCTTCATAAAATAATCAACGGCTATATTTTAGGAATAAAAGTTGTCAAAGGTTAGAAACATCTCATTTATTCTAAATTTGCTTTTATCTGTATCCATTAAACCATTTTTATTTTTGAAGTTTCATTTATGAAAATGTCATTTTCATAGAAAAAATATAATTCCTTTATTTCATCATCCGACTCTAAACATAAAATGGCAAATGCCATTTTGATTCTAATAATTATAAAATTTTTACACATAATATATTCAGTTTAGAATCATGAGCTTCAAAAAACTGTAACAATGAAGATGAAAGTTCTCAGAACAAGGAAAATAGAGAAGTCAATGTGTATAACACCAGACTAAAATCAATTACACACCCACTTACTGAACACAGGGGATATCATATATAAATAAAGGGAAAACTAATGAGAAAATTCTTACAGACTTGCA